>NC_079505.1:81972983-82063387 GCF_030052815.1 Hevea brasiliensis
CAGGCCATAAAATGGACTTTCCAACGGGAGTTTTTACTCTGACCTGTAAACACAATATATAGTCATTTGGGAGCTCACCTCACCCTCCACATACTCATCAACATAATAATAAATGGGAGCTCAGCTCCCTCATCCAATCCATCAAACATGCATAGCATATTAAGTTTACAGGTCCCAAAAATAATAATTTAGTTTACAGATCCAAATCAAATAAACATTTCTAACACATGCGGAAATTCTAAGATTTAACAAGTTTATTGTAACACCCCAAAATTTTATTATTTATGAGTATTTTTGGTATTTTAATTTTATTTGAATTTTAGGAATTTTTTTAAGATTTTTCGGATTTTAAAAATCGGGTTCGATTTTCCGAAAATATAAACTTTGATGATTTTTAAAATTAATTTAAAGACCACGTGGCAAAACTAAAAATATATTTGGAGTCTACGTATTTTTCTGAGTTTTATGAAATTTTTTCGGAATTTTTGGACCTCGTTTTCGGTCCCGAGGCAGAGTAAAAATTCAAAATTTTGTGTCCTGAATCGAACCGAATCGACCGGACGGATCGGACCGTCGAATCGGACGGTCTCTTCTCTTTTTCTTCCTCCTGCGCGACGTTCCCTCCCCTCTTCTCTCTCGTTTCTCTCTCCTCTCCACTGACCACCGGCCCCACCTTGACCCGGACGGCGCCTTCGCCCAACCGGTAGTGCGCCGGCAACGGCGGAAAAAGGCGCTGAAACTCCCCTGCGCGCTGCCTCCAGCTTCCGGCCGTCAACCGATCCGCCACCGATTGGGCGGGTCTTGTGTCCAAAATCATCTACTCGTGAGCTTTCCATAGACACCAAGAACGCGAAATCCATCCGGAGTTGTCCGATTTTGCTCGGGAAGATTTTAGCCCATTTCGACTTTTGGGCTAGATTTCTCGAAACCGTGAATCCCACAAGGAAATCGAGGCCACCAAAGACGCTCCATTCGTCGAGAGCCATAGCGACATAAATTTAATTTTTCCGACAGTTTTGGTGGGTCCTGAACCGCGGTGTATTTTCGACCATTAAATGAGCTTAGAAAATTCTGAAAAATTTATGTACTAACCCCGTGTTATGGGCTTCGTGTAGGTATCCTCGATTCGCGGAAATTCGGCGATTGGCCAAGATCAGTAAATTTGGGCGAACGGACCGTTCTGGAAAAGTCTCCGAATTGGACCGAGGTTTTGGCTAGCCCCCCATTGTTAGACGTCCCGAGCGCGTTCCCGAAGTCGGAATCGGCAAAGGTAAACCAGAACCTTATTTTTTTCGTAATTTTCTAGTGCTTAAATAGGATTAAAAATTCATAAAATATTCGTGGTAGCTTAGAAAATTACGATTCTTTTTGCAATAGCTTAGTAATATTGCTAAGGACCGCGGGGCAAAGTTTTATAATTTTTAGAGCTTGTTTGGGCAGTTTTTGCAAAAATGATCAATAATAAGGACTAAATTGAAATTTTGCGTATTGTGATGAATGACTGATTTGATGGGCCCAGGAGGGGCTGTGTGATATGATTGAACTGTTGATGTATGGATTGTGAGTATAGAAGTGCGTTTTTAGCACTTTTGCAGGTTGGGTAGGTCCTAGGTATAGGGAGACTACTGGGATTTTCGGCACGACTTAGGACGTATTGGTCTTTTTCTTTGTTTGTATTGAGTCAGACTGTATTAAATAATTGTAATATAATTGTCAGGTGAGCCGGGACAACCTTCTCCCTCCGCCCAGCCGCCACAGTGATTGTCGTCAAGTCTGTGAGTAAAATATTAATTTTAATTGTAATTTCGATATTATTATATGTTCAGCATGCCCATGCATCACTTATATGCATATATTTATGTAGTTAAACTCTAGGCACGAATTATGTTGCATTCATAGCGTTAATGTGCCATGAGTGTTGTTGTGGTAATTTGGAGGCGGTGTCGTGCGTTGGCGTGCGTGTGATGTGGTATGGACTATGGATGGGGCGGGGTAGTCACGGCTTGAGTTCTCATTGGGACGTTCCTTCGAGGGTTAGTCACGGCTTGAGTTCTTCGCTGGGACCCTCGATTTGGTTTATTAAGCGAAAGTCCGGCTTGAGTTCTTCGCTGGCACCAGGTTGGATTTAAGAGAGCTGTATAGGGGATCAGCTCCCAATATATTATGATTGATGCTACAGGGTGTGTGAGTGCTCCAAATTACCTTTTTGATGCTATGATGTGAATTTATTGCTGATGTTGCATTTCACTCTACAGGGTGCATTAGATTTAGATAGTTATAGAGATTATGGTTAAAATTGATATTTTACTCTCTGAGTCGAACGCTCACTCCTGTTCAATATTTTTCCAGGCCACAGGAGGATATTTTTGAGGTTAACCTGCTCCCTTTCCTCGCAGGTTGTTTATCAATGTTTGTGTAATTTTATTAACTCCTAGAATTTCCGCATGTGTTAGCAGTAATTATTTGAATTTGGTCTGTAATATTATTATCATGTTGGACCTGTAAACTTAATATTTTAAGTCTGTTTTGATGGATTGGATGAGGAGTGAGCTCCCATTTATTATTATGTTGATGAGTATGTGGAGGGTGGCCGAGCTCCCAATGGATTGTTTATTGTGTTTACAGGTCGGGTGAGTCAAAAACTCCCCGTTGGTAAGTCCATTTTATGGCCGGACTCTGTCGTTTGTTTTCTTGAAATTGGGCCCAAATGGGCCTCAGCATTGGGTAAATGAACAGTTAGGCTTACTACGGGCCTCGGGGGCTTTAGGTGGCCAGTCTAGTCTTGTCCGCCCCATAGGTTGGGTCGTGACAAATGTGGTATCGAGCTTAGGCTCCATTCTTAGGGAATGTTGTCTAAAGTGTTGGGAAGAATCTACTAGGAGTCACATGCGGAAATATAGGGTCCACATTCGTCTTGCATTGTCATCTTTGCTTCTAATTTCTGCTCCATATGTTATGTATAAATATGAGTCTATAGAGCTGTGTAATGTGCAGTTTTGAATTTTGTGGGCTAATCTTGCTGAATTTCAGAAAATGCGTAGAAGCGGAGAGCCGCCATGCACCAAAGCGGATGTGCCCGACGAGGTGTCGGACAGATGAGGCGCTGCCAGGAGGCGGGGTAGGAGGCCTAGAGCCGCTCAAGTAGAAGAGCGGCTACCCACGGTCGAGAAGATCTTTCATGGCATAGGGTCCTATGGACCCCATGGCGCTACTCTAGGTCTGCAGAGAACCATCGACATGATGGCGCGTTATATGGTCCACCCTCCACAGCAGATCCACCGCACCAAGAGAGGAATCTTACAAGCAGATCATAAATTTCAAGAAGTTGGTGCACAGTACCTATGATGTGTCGACGATGCATATCGGTTTTGGATTCTGCAGACGGCAGGAACATAATTACGATTGGTGATAGAAGATTGATAGAGTGTATGCGGACGTCATGGGGCCCATGCCTAGGCAATGGATGAATGACTACGTGTTACCGGATGGAGGGTTTGACATGGGCTCGATTTGTGGAACTTTTATCAACGGTTTGTGCGAAAGTTTGAGAGATCGAAGCGATGGGCCTTTGAGGCCTTAAGACGAGAATGGCAGTGCAGTAGATGAATATGCTCTGAATTTACGGAATTGAGCAGATATGCCCCTACAAAGTATCTACGAGACTATGAAGGTGAAAAGATTCCTAAAGGGGCTTGACAGAGATATGCAAACCGCCATGATGTCGATTAGTCTTTTGATGTGGTGGTTGGCCGAGCTAGATGATTGAGATCGATTATCTTGTAGATGACAATGAAGAGCAAAGAAAAGCGAGCGAGGGTTCCTCAGTGTCCCTTCCATGGGTACTCCGGATAGTGGTGGCGAGTAATTACAGAGGAAAGAGTAGGAACAAGAAAAGTGGTTTTAGACACAAACTACGAGATTGACCAGTGTACGGATCCAGGTGGTCACGATTCGGCATGCAGCCTGGTCCGCTCAGATCCTCCTTGGCACCTTGTGCACGGTGGAAGAGGACATTCGTGGACCTTGTTTGATGGGATCGAGTATGCTTTAGGTGTGGCAAACCGGGTCACTTTGCTAGAGAATGCCCCATGTTCAATGAGCCACGATGGGGTCACAGGTTACATTGCGAATGTTCCTCGTGATTGTATCCGGCGCTTCCAACATGGCGGGCGATTCGATGGCCAACAGGCGAGGACAAGGGGGACGTGGATTTGGAGGCGGTCGAGGAGGTAGAAGTCGATGTCGAGTTACGCCACTGCAGGGGTCAAGCTCGGGTTTTCACCCCGACCCACCAGGATGCTCAAGCTTCAAATGCGATTGTGGCGGTATTCTTCCAGTCGTTCTTATGAGGCTCGTGTTTTGATAGATCGGGTGCTACGCACTCATTTGTCTCCTGTGTTTGCCATGAGGTTGGGTAGAAACCCTACAACTTTAGAGTGCCCTTTGTCGTAGCTACCCCACTTAGTGACAACATAGATGTAGACATGGTATTTCCGGTAGCCCAGTGGTAGTGGATGGAAAGATCCTCCCGGAGACTTGGTTCCTCTACCAGTAATGGATTTCGATGTAATCCTGGGGATGGACTGGTTGGCAACTCATTATGCCACCTTAGACTGCAGGAACAAAAAGGTATACTTCCACATACCTGGTGTGGAAGAGTTTAGCTTTGATGGTGACAGGAGCGTGGCTCCATATAATTTGGTGTCAGCGATTAGTACCAGAAAAATGTTGAGGCGTGGATGCCAAGGGTATTTGGCATTGGTGAGAGATACATCTGTAGAAGATGTCAGCATGGAAAATGTTCCTGTTGTCAGAGAATTCATGGATGTCTTCCCTGAAGAGCTTCCAGGGTTGCCACCAGAAAGGGGAATAGAGTTCTGCATTGATGTTATTCCGGGTACAAACCCCATATCCATGCCACCTTACAGGATGGCACCAGCAGAATTGAAAGAGCTGAAGGAGCAACTACAGGAGCTTTTGGACAAGGGTTTCATACGTCCGAGCACTTCACCCTGGGGTGCTCCTGTTCTATTTGTGAGAAAGAAGGATGGGTCATTGAGGTTGTGTATCGACTACAGACAATTTGAACAAGGTATCGTGAAGAACAAGTATCCACTTCCTCGGATGGATGATTTTTTTGATCAGCTACATGGAGCTAGATTCTTTTCAAGATAGACTGCGGTCGCTACCATCAATTGAGAATCGGGAATGAGGACGTGTCCAAAACGGCTTTCGAGGACAAGATATGGTCATTATGAGTTCTTGGTGATGTCTTTTGGACTCACTAATGCACCGACCTTCATGGACTTGATGAGCAGGTGTTCAAGCCATTTTTGGACCGTTTTGTCATCGTATTCATAGATGACATTCAGTATACTCTCGGACCGAGGAAGAACACGTGTGGCACTTGAGGATGGTGTTGTAGACTTTGAGGAGCACCGGTATCGCCAAATTTTGAAATGTGAATTTTGGCTAGAAAGCATCTCATTCTTGGGACACGTGGTTTATAGAGACTGTATTCAAGTGGATCCCAAGAAAATTGAAGGCATGGCCCGATTGGCTTAGGCCTACTTGATCACCGAGGTGCGAAGTTTTAGGTTTAGTAGCTACTATAGGCGTTTTGTACAAGATTTCTCCAGGATAGCGGCTCCCTTAACTAAGTTGACCGGGAAGAATGTTCCATTCATTTGAATGGATAGTGTGAGGTGAGTTTCGAAGCTTAAGGAGTGTCTAACCAATGCCTGTGTTGACACTACACGTGAGTGGTGAAGGATACACCGTGTATTGTGACGCCTCGAGTTGGCCTAGGGTGTGTTTTGATGCAGAATGGAAAGGTAGTGGCTTATGCTTCAAGGCGGTGAAGAGGCATGAGCGTAACTACCCCACCCATGATTTGGAAATGGCGTGTAATCTTTGCACCGAAAACTGGAGACACTACACATGGCGAAGTGTGCGAGATATACACCGACCACAAGAGTTTAAAGTACATCTTCCAACAGAGGACTTAAACTTGAGACAGAGGAGATGGATGGAGCTTACGAAAGACTATGATTGCACCATCGGTACCACCACAGGAAGGCCAATGTTGTAGCAGATGCCTTGAGCGAGAAAATCTTCGCGGTTTGGCGCACATTTGATAGAGAAGAGACCATTGATTCAGAGGTACATGAGTTGATGGATCAAGGTTTAATCCTAGATCTTTCGGATGAGGGGTATTGTTGGCTCACTTTTGGTGAGGCCGGACTTGAGGGACAGAGTTAGAGTTTCCCAGCACAGAGACCAACAATTGATGAAGATCATAGAAAGAGTACAGCAAGGTGAAGGTGGTGAGTTTGGGTTTGCCAATGATGGCGCCCTAGTGCAAGGTTCTAGGATATGTGTGCCCGATGTGGACAACCTCAGGAATGAAATCATGCGAGAGGCACACTATACACTGTACAGTGTCCACCCAGGTTCCACCAAGATGTACCATGATGTGAAAGATAGCTATTGGTGGAATGGCATGAAGAGAGACATTGCAGACTTTGTGTCCAAGTGCTTGACTTGTCAGAAGGTGAAGTTTGAACACCAGAGACCGTCGGGAAGTGCAAGAGCTCCCTATCCCAGAATGGAAGTGGGAAATGATCACTATGGATTTTGTGACTGGGTTGCCTCGTACCACGCGAGGATATGATTCGATATGGGTAATTGTAGACCGCTTGACCAAATCAGCTCACTTCTTACCTGTAAAGACTACATACTCTGTGGCACAGTATGCCCGGCTCTACATTCGAGAAATAGTCAGATTGCATGGAGTTTGGCTTCCATAATATCGGCGAGAGGGCTGATTCACTTCTCGGTTACGGAGAAAGTTGCGGAGGCACTTGGCACACAATTAAACTTGATCTGACCTTCCACCCTCGAACAGACGGACAAATTGAAGGACAATCCAAACACTGGAAGACATGCTTCGCATGAGTGTTTTGGATTTTGGAGGTCAATGGGATGAGCAGCTAGCTTTGGTGGAGTTTGCTTATAACAACAGTTATCACTCCAGCATAGGGATGGCATCCTATGAGGCATTATATGGAAGAAAGTGTAGGTCTCCTCTGTATTTGGACAAAAATGGGGAAGTGAAGGTGCATGATGTAGACCTAGTGCAAGTACACTTGAGGTAGTTCCTTTAATCGTGGAACGATCAAGCGACTTTCACAGATGTAAGAGTTATGCACGGACGAGACGGAGGATGTGGAGTTTGCAGTGGGCGACTATGTATTCCTGAAGGTTTCTCCAATGAAGGGAGTCATGAGATTTGGAAAGAAGGGCAAGTTGGCACCTCGGTATATTGGACCTTTTGAGGTTACGGATAGAGTTGGAAGCGATTGCCTACGGTTGGAGCTACCACCCAACCTTTCTCACGTTCATCCGTGTTTCACATCTCCATGCTCAGAAATACATTCCCGATCCTTCTCATGTCTTTGCGGATGTGTTAGAGCTAATATAATATTTGACATTCGATGAGGAGCCTGTAGACATAGTGGACTTCCATGTGAGACAGCTGTGATCAACTCAGATCCATATGGTTAAGTTTTTGTGGAGGAGTCAGTCGGTGGAAGAGTGCACCTGGGAGTCAGAACGGGACATGCGTAGCAAGTACCCTTATTTGTTCAATGTATAATCATGTGCTTTATTCTGCCTTGTGTAAAAATTCGAGGACGAATTTTCTGTAAGGGGGGGAGAATGTAACACCCCAAAATTTTATTATTTATGAGTATTTTTTGTATTTTAATTTTATTTGAATTTTAGGAATTTTTTTGAGATTTTTCGGATTTTAAAAATCGAGTTCGATTTTCCGAAAATATAAACTTTGATGATTTTTAAAAATTAATTTAAAGACCACGTGGCAAAACTAAAAATATATTTGGAGTCTACGTATTTTTCTGAGTTTTATGGAATTTTTTCGGAATTTTTGGACCTCGTTTTCGGTCCCGAGGCAGAGTAAAAATTCAAAATTTTGTGTCCTGAATCAAACCGGCCGAATCGAATCGACGGATCGGACCGGTCGAATCGGACCGTCTCTTCTCTTTTTCTTCCTCCCGCGCGCGACATTCCCTCCCCTCTTCTCTCTCTCGTTTCTCTCTCCTCTCCACTGACCACCGGCCGCCCACCAGCCCGGCCGGCGCCGCCTCCAGCCAAGCCGTGGCCACGCCGAAGGCCGAAAACACGCTGAAACGCCCTGCGCATGCGCGCGCTCCAGCCTTCCGGCCAAATCCGGTCGATCCGGCCACCGATTGGACCTGGTCTTGTGTCCAAAATCATCTACGCTGCGAGTTCTTTCCAGAGACACAAAGAACTCCGATATCCATTGAGCGGATTGTCCGATTTTTGCTCGGGAAGATTTTAGCCCATTTCTTCTTTTAGGTTAGATTTCTAAACCGTGAATCCCACAAGGAAATCGAGGCCACCAGACGCTCCATTCGCCGAGAGCTTAGCGACATAAATTTTGAATTTTTCGACACCGTTTTTGGTGGGTCCCACGAACTCGCGATGTATTTTCGACCATTAAATGAGCTTAGAAAATTCTGAAAAATTTATGTACTAACCCCCGTGTTATGGGCTTCGTGTAGGTATCCTCGATTCGTGGAAATTCGACGATTGACCAAGATGCGCAAATTTGGGCGAACGGACTGTTCTGGAAAAGTCTCGAATTGGACCGAGGTTTTGGCTAGCCCCCATTGTCGACGTCGGCGCGTTCCCGAAGTCGGAATCAGCAAAGGTAAACCAGAACCTTGTTTTTTTCGTAATTTTCTAGTGCTTAAATAGGATTAAAAATCCATAAAATATTCGTGGTAGTTTAGAAAATTACGATTCTTTTTGCAATAGCTTAGTAATATTGCTAAGGACATGAGGCAAAGTTTTATAATTTTTAGAGCTTGTTTGGCAGTTTTGCAAAAATGATCAATAATAAGGACTAAATTGAAATTTTGCGTATTGTGATGAATGACGATTTGATGGGCCGGGAGGGGCTGTGTGATAAGATGGAAATGTTGATGTATTGAATGGGAGTATAGAATTGCGTTTTTAGCACTTTTGCGAGTTGGGTAGGTCCTAGGTATAGGGAGACTCAGGATTTTAATACGACTTAGGGCGTATTGGTCTTTTTCTTTGTTTGTATTGAGTCGGTATTAAATAATTGTAATATAATTGTCGGTGAGCGGGACAACCTTCTCCCTCCGCCCGCCACACGGTGATTGTCGTCAAGTGCGTGAGTAAAATATTAATTTTAATTGTAATTTCGATATTATTATATGTTCGCATGCCCATGCATCACTTATATGCATATATTTATGTAGTTAAACTCTAGGCACGAATTATGTTGCATTCATCACGGTTAATGTGCGAGGAGTGTGGTTGGGGTAATTTGGAGGAGTGTGCGTGCGTTGGCGTCGTGTGATGTGGTGTGGACTATGGATAGGGCCGGGGTAGTCACGGCTTGAGTTCTCATTGGGACCCGTTCCTTCGAGGGGTAGTCACGGATTGAGTTCTTCGCTGGGACCCTCGATTTGGTTTATTAAGCGAAAGTCCGGCTTGAGTTCTTCGCTGGCACCAGGTTGGATTTAAGAGAGCTGTATAGGGGATCAGCTCCCAATATATTATGATTGATGCTACAGGGTGTGTGAGTGCTCCAAATTACCTTTTTGATGCTATGATGTGAATTTATTGCTGATGTTGCATTTCACTCTACAGGGTGCATTAGTTTTAGATAGTTATAGAGATTATGGTTAAAATTGATATTTTACTCTCTGAGTCGAACGCTCACTCCTGTTCAATATTTTTCCAGGCCACAGGAGGATATTTTTGAGGTTAACCTGCTCCCTTTCCTCGCAGGTTGTTTATCAATGTTTGTGTAATTTTATTAACTCCTAGAATTTTCGCATGTGTTAGCAGTAATTATTTGAATTTGGTCTGTAATATTATTATCATGTTGGACCTGTAAACTTAATATTTTAAGTCTGTTTTGATGGATTGGATGAGGGAGCTGAGCTCCCATTTATTATTATGTTGATGAGTATGTGGAGGGTGAGCTGAGCTCCCCAATGGATTGTTTATTGTGTTTACAGGTCGGGTGAGTCAAAAACTCCCCGTTGGTAAGTCCATTTTATGGCCGGACTCTGTCCGTTTGTTTTCTTGAAATTGGGCCCAAATGGGCCTCAGCATTGGGTAAATGAACAGTTAGGCTTACTACGGGCCTCGGGGGCTTTAGGCTGGCCCAGGTCCTAGTGCCGGTCCGGCCCATAGGTTGGGTCGTGACATTTATACAAACAGTAATAATTGACCTGCGAGGGAGAAAAACAGGTTAACCAAAATAAAATCCTCCTGTAGCCTGAAAAAATATTGAACAGGAGTGAGCGTTCGACTCAGAGAGTAAAATATCAATTTTAACCATAATCTCTATAACTATCTAGAACTAATGCACCCTGTAGAGTGAAATGCAACATCAACAACATTTTCACATCATAACATCAAAAAGGTAATTTGGAGCACTCACGCACCCCGTAGCATCAATCATAATATATGGGAGTTGATCCCCTATACAGCTCTCTTAAATCCAACCTGGTGCCAGCGAAGAACTCAGCTCGGACTTCCACTTAAATACCAAATCGGGGTCCCAGCGAAGAACTCAAGCCGTGTCTACCCCGAAGGACCGGGTCCCAGCGAAGAACTCAAGCCGTGTCTACCCGTCCTATCCATAGTCCACACCACATCACACGCACGCCAACGCACACACACTGCTCCAAATTACCACAACAACATACATGGCACTTTAACATTTATCAATGCATCATAAATCGTGCCTAGAGTTTAACTACATAAATATATGCATATAAGTGATGCATGGGCATGCTGAACATATAATAATATCGAAATTACAATTAAAATTAATACTTTAATCACAGACTTGACGATGGTCACTGAGGCGGCTGAGCAGAGGAAGAAGGCTGTCCCGGCTCACCTGACAATTATATTACAATTATTTAATACAATTTGACTCAATACAAACAAAGAAAAAGACCAATTACATCCTAAGTCGTGCTGAAAATCCGTGAGTCTCCCTATACCTAACCTACCCAACTTTGCAAAGGGTTCAAAACACACTTCTATACTCACAATCCATATATCCGCAGTTCAATCATATCACAGCCCCTCTGGGCCCATCAAATCGATCATCCATCACAATACGCAAAATTTCAATTTAGTCCTTACTATTGATCATTTTTGCAAAACGCCCAAACAAGCTCTAAAATTATAAAACTTTGCCCATGTCCTTAGCAATATTACTAAGCTATTGCAAAAAGAATCGTAATTTTCTAAGCTACCACGAATATTTTATGGATTTTTAATCATATTTAAGCACCGAAAAATTACGAAAAGCAAGGTTGGGTTTACCTTTGCCGATTCCGACTTGAGGAACGCTGGACGTCGACAATGGGGCTAGCCAAAACCTCGGTCCATTCGAGATTTTTCCCAGAACTGTCCGTTCGCCGAAATTTCTGCATCTTGGCCAATCGTCGAATTTCCGCGAATCGAGGATACCTACGAAGCCCATAACACGGGGTTAGTACATAAATTTTTCAGAATTTTCTAAGCTCATTAAATGCTCGGAAAAACATTGCGGTTCCGTGGGACCCAGAAAAACAATGTCGAAAAATTCGAAATTTATGTCGTTGTAAGCTCTCGACGAATGGAGCGTCTGGTGGCCTCGGTTTTCGTGGGATTCACGGTTTTAGAAATCTAGCCCAAAAGTCGAAATGGGCTAAAATCTTCCCGAGCAAAAATCGGACAATCGCTCGATGGATTTGGCGTTCTTGGTGTCTATGGAAAGCTCGCCGAGTAGATGATTTTGGACACAAGACCGGTCCAATTGGTGGCGGATCGGCCGGATTTGGCGAAGTGAATCGACGCCTTCAGGGGCGTTGCGCTTTTTCGGCGTTTAGCGGCGGCCATTGGGAGGCGGCGAGCGTCGGTTGAAGTGGCGGTGGTGGCCGGTGTGGGGGTGGGAGGAGAGAAAGAGAGAGAAAAGGGAGAGGGACGACATGGGAAGAAAAAGGAAGAAGAAAAAGCGGTCCGATTCGAGTCCGTCCGATCCGGTTCGATTCGGCGGTTCGATTCGAATAGAAAATTTTGAATTTTTACTCGCCTCGGGACCAAAACGAGGTCCAAAAATTCGAAAAATTTCAAAACTCGGAAAAATACGTAGACTCCAAATATATTTTTAGTTTTGCCACGTGGTCTTTAAATTAATTTTTAAAATCATCAAACTTTATATATTCGGAAAATCGTACCCGATTATTAAAATTCGAAAAATCTCAAAAAAATTCCAAAAATTCAAATAAAATTAAAATACTAAAAATGCTCATAAAATTAAAAATTTTGGGGTGTTACATTCTTCCCCCCTTACAGAAAATTCGTCCTCGAATTTTTACACAAGCGTAATAAAGCACATGATTATACATTGAACAAATAAGGGTACTTGCTACGCATGTCCCGCTCGACTCAGTGCACTCTTCCACCGATCGACTCTCCACAAAACCTTAACCATAGGGATCTGTTTGGATCTCACTTGTCTCACTTGGTAGTCCACTATGGCTACAGTCGCTCCTCAAATGTCAAGTTCTCTTTAGCTCTATCACATCCATTTGTAGTACATGAGAAGGATCTGGAATGTATTTCTGAGCATGGAGATGTGAAACACGGGATGAACGTGAGAAAGGTTGGGTGGTAGCTCCAACCGGTGAGGCAATCGCTCCAACTCTATCGGTAACCTCAAAAGGTCCAATATACCGAGGTGCCAACTTGCCCTTCTTTCCAAATCTCATGACTCCCTTCATTGGAGAAACCTTCAGAATACATAGTCGCCATCGCAAACTCCACATCCCTCCGTCTGGTGCATAACTCTTCTCTCATCGAAAGTCTCGATCGTTCCTCGATTAAAGGAACTACCTCAAGTGTCTCGCACTAGGTCTACATCATGCACCTTCGCTTCCCCATTTCTGTCCAACACAGAGGAGGCCTACACTTTCTTCCATATAATGCCTCATAGGGTGCCATCCCTATGCTGGAGTGGTAACTGTTGTTGTAGGCAAACTCCACCAAAGCTAGCTGCTCATCCCATTGACCTCTAAAATCCAAGACACTCATGCGAAGCATGTCTTCCAGTGTTTGGATTGTCCTTTCAATTGTCCGTGCATGCGAGGGTGGAAAGCCGCATCAAGTTCAGCGTGTGCCAAGTGCCTCCTGCAACTTTCTCCAAAACCGAGAAGTGAATCAGGGCCCTCATCGGATATTATGGAAGACGAAACTCCATGCAATCGACTATTTCTCGAATGTAGAGCCGCATCTTGTGCCACAGAGTATGTAGTCTTTACAGGCAAGAAGTGAGCTGATTTGGTCAAGCGGTCTACAATTACCCATATCGAATCATATCCTCGCGTGGTACGAGGCAACCGAGTCACAAAATCCATAGTGATCATTTCCCACTTCCATTCTGGGATAGGGAGCTCTTGCAGCTTCCCTGACGGTCTCTGGTGTTCAAACTTCACCTTCTGACAAGTCAAGCACTTGGACACAAAGTCTGCTATGTCTCTCTTCATGCCATTCCACCAGTAGCTATCTTTCACATCATGGTACATCTTGGTGGAACACAGGTGGACATCGTATAGTGTGTAGTGTGCCTCGCATGATTTCATTCTGAGGTTGTCTACATCGGGCACACACATCCTAGAACCTTGTACTAGGGCGCCATCATTGGCAAATCCAAACTCACCACCTTCACCTTGCTGTACTCTCTCTATAATCTTCATCAATTGTTGGTCTCTGTGCTGGGAAACTCTAACTCTGTCCCTCAAGTCTGGCCTCATTAAAAAATGAGCCAACAATACTCCCTCTCCTGACAGATCTAGGATTAAACCTTGATCCATCAACTCATGTACCTCCTGAATCAATGGTCTCTTCTCTCTTGAAATGCGCCAACCGCTGGAAGATTTTACGCCCAAGGCATCTGCCACAACATTGGCCTTTCGAGGTGGTACTGGATGGTGCAATCATAGTCTTCGTAAGCTCCATCCATCTCCTCTGTCTCAAGTTCAAGTCCCTCTGTTGGAAGATGTACTTCAAACTCTTATGGTCGGTGTATATCTCACACACTTCACCATACAGTAGTGTCTCCATTTTTAGTGCAAAGACTACACCGCCATTTCCAAATCATGGGTGGGGTAGTTCTGCTCATGCCTCTTGTTGCCTTGAAGCATAAGCCACTACCTTTCCATTCTGCATCAAACACACCCTAGGCCAACTCGAGGCGTCACAATACACGGTGTATCCTTCACCACTCACAGTAGTGTCAACACAGGGGTGGTTAGACACTCCTTAAGCTTCGGAAACTCACCTCACACTATCATCTGTCCAAATGAATGGAACATTCTTCCCGGTCAACTTAGTTAGGGAGCCGCTATCTGGAGAAATCTTGTACAAAACGCCTATAGTAGCCGGCTAAACCTAAAACTGCACCTCGGTGGATTGTAGGCCTAAGCCAATCGATGCCTTCAATTTTCTTGGGATCCACTTGAATGCCGTCACTAGAAACCACGTGTCCCAAGAATGAGATGCTTTCTAGCCAAAATTCACATTTTGAAAATTTGGCATATAGGGTGCTCCTCAACGCCTGCAACACCATCCTCAAGTGCCACACGTGTTCTTCCTCGGTCCGAGAGTATACCAGAATGTCATCTATGAATACGATGACAAAACGGTCCAAAAATGGCTTGAACACCCTGTTCATCAAGTCCATGAAGGCTGCTGGTGCCATCCTGTAAGGTGGCATCGATATGGGGTTTGTACCCGGAACAACATCAATGCAGAACTCTATTCCCCTTTCTGGTGGCAACCCTGGAAGCTCCTCTGGGAAGACATCCATAAATTCTCTGACAATAGGAACATTTCCCATGCTGACACCTTCTACAGATGTATCTCTCACCAATGCCAAATACCCTTGGCATCCACGCCTCAACATTTTTCTAGCACTAATTGCTGACACCAAGTTATATGGAGCTACGCTCCTGTCACCATCAAAGCTAAACTCTTCCACACCAGGTATGTGGAAATACACCTTTTTGTTCCTGCAGTCTAAAGTGGCATAGTGAGTTGCCAACCAATCCATCCCCAAAATTACATCGAAGTCCATTACTGGTAGAGGAACCAAGTCTGCTGGGAGGATCTTTCCATCCACTACTACTGGGCTACCCGGAAAAACCATATCTACATCTATGTTGTCACTAAGTGGGGTAGCTACCGACAAAGGGCATTCTAAGGTTGTAGGGTTTCTACCCAACCTCATGGCAAACACAGGGGAGACAAATGAGTGCGTAGCACCCGGATCTATCAAAACACGAGCCTCATAAGAACAGACCAGAAGAATACCTGCCACAACTGCATTTGAAGCTTGAGCATCCTGGTGGGTCAGGGTGAAAACTCGAGCTTGACCCTTACCCTGAGTGGCAGAACCACGACATCGACTTCTACCTCCCGACCGCCTCCAAATCCATGTCCCCTTGTCCTCGGCCTGGCCATCGAATCGATCGCCGCCATGTTGGAAGTACCGGATACAACTGGCGAGGAACATTTGCAACAGAACCCTGTGACCCCATCTGTGGCTCGCTGAACACGGGGCATTCTCTAGCAAAGTGACCGGGTTGGCCACACCTGAAGCATACCCCTGATCCCATCAAACAAGGTCCTGAATGTCCTCTTCCTCCCGGTGCACAAGGTGCCAAGGAGGATCTGAACGAGCAGGCTATCGCTGCATTCTGAATCGTACCACCTTGGATCCGCACTCAGTCCGAACCCTGGGATTTGTGTCTAAAACCACTCCTCTTATTCATTATTCTTCCTCTGTAAGTAGTTTGGCCACCACTATCCGTAGTACCCATGTGGGAAACACCTGAAGAACCCTCCGCTCTGTTTTTCTTTGCTCTACAGCTGTCATCCACAGCATAGCTAATCTCAATCTGTCTGGCTCGATCAACCACTACATCAAAAGGCGATCGGACATCATGGCCAGTTCGCATACCTCTGTCAAGCCCCTTTAGGAATCTTTTCACCTTCATAGTCTCTGTAGATCTGCCGTAGGGGCATATCTGCTCAATTCGAAATGCAGAGCATATTCATCTCTGGACACGCCATTCTGTCTTAAGGCCTCAAAGGCCCACGCTTCGATCTCTGAAGCTTTCGCACAAACCGATTGATAAAAGTTCCACAACCGAGCCCCATGTCAATCCCTCCATCCGGTAACACGTAGTCATTCATCCATTGTCTAGGCATAGGCCCCATGACATCCGCACACACTCTATCGTCTTATCGGTCAATCAATTACATTTCTGCCCGTGCGGGAATCTAAAAACCGATATGCATCGTCTGACACATCATAAGTTCCAGGCACCAACTTCTTGAAATTTATGATCTGTTTGTAAGATTCCTCTCTTGGTGCGGTGGACTGCTGCTGCTGTGGAGGGTGACCATATACTGCGCCATCATGTCGATGGTTCTCTGCGCACTGCTAGAGTAGGCGCCATGGGGTCCATGGGACCTGTGCCATAAAGGACCGATCTGTCTTGGGGGTGGTTGCTCCTCTACTTGAGCGACTCTAGGCCTCCTACCCGCCTCCTGGCGGCGCCTCATCTGTCTGACACCTCGTCGGGCACATGCAGTTACAGTGCGATGGCGCTCTCACCTTCTACGCATTTTCTGAAATTCACAAGATTAGCCCATAAAAATTCAAAGCGCTCATTACAGCTCTATAGACTCATATTTATACATAACATATGGAGCAGAAACTAGAAGCAAAGATGACAATGCAAGACGAATGTGGACCCTATATTTCCGCATGTGACTCCTAGTAGACTCTTCCCAACACTTTAGACAACATTCCCTAAGAATCTGGAGCCTAAGCTCTGATACCACATCTGTCACGACCCAACCTATGGGCCGGACCAGACTAGGACACAGGCGACCTAAAGCCCCCGAGGCCCGTAGTAAGCCTTAACTGTTCATTTACCCAATTCTAAGGCCCATTTGGGCCCAATTTCAAGAAAACAAACGGACAGAGTCCGGCCATAAAAATGGACTTTCCAACGGGGAGTTTTTGACTCACCCGACCTGTAAACACAATATATAGTCATTTGGGGAGCTCAGCTCACCCTCCACATACTCATCAACATAATAATAAATGGGAGCTCAGCTCCCTCATCCAATCCATCAAACATGCATAGCATATTAAGTTTACAGGTCCCAAAAATAATAATTTAGTTTACAGACCCAAATCAAATAAACATTTCTAACACATGCGGAAATTCTAAGATTTAACAAGTTTATACAAACAGTAATAATTGACCTGCGAGGGAGAAAAGCAGGTTAACCAAAATAAAATCCTCCTGTAGCCTGAAAAAATATTGAACAGGAGTGAGCGTTCGACTCAGAGAGTAAAATATCAATTTTAACCATAATCTCTATAACTATCTAGAACTAATGCACCCTGTAGAGTGAAATGCAACATCAACAACATTTTCACATCATAACATCAAAAAGGTAATTTGGAGCACTCACGCACCCTGTAACATCAATCATAATATATGGGAGCTGATCCCCTATACAGCTCTCTTAAATCCAACCTGGTGCCAGCGAAGAACTCATCAAGCCGTGTCTACCCGTCCTATCCATAGTCCACACCACATAACACTCACTCTAACTCAAGCACAATGCTCAAAATTACCACAACAAAATACATTTCAATTTAACATTTATCAATGCATCATAAATCGTGCCTAGAGTTTAACTACATAAATATATGCATATAAGTGATGCATGGGCATGCTGAACATATAATAATATTGAAATTACAATTAAAATTAATATTTTACTCACAGACTTGACGATGGTCACTGAGGCGGTCAAGGAAGAAAGGTCATCGGCTCACGACAATTATATTACAATTATTTAATACAATCGACTCAATACAAACAAAGAAAAAGACCAATTACGCCCTAAGTCGTGCAGAAAATCCGTGAGTCTCCCTATACCTAGGACCTACCCAACTCGCAAAAGGGTTCAAAACACACTTCTATACTCACAATCCATATATCCTAGCTTCAATCATATCACACAGCCCCTCCTGGGCCCATCAAATCGATCATCCATCACAATACGCAAAATTTCAATTTAGTCCTTACTATTGATCATTTTTGCAAAAGCGCCCAAACAAGCTCTAAAAATTATAAAACTTTGCCCCGCGGTCCTTAGCAATATTACTAAGCTATTGCAAAAAGAATCGTAATTTTCTAAGCTACCACGAATATTTTATGGATTTTTAATCATATTTAAGCACTGAAAAATTACGAAAAAGCAAGGTTCGGGTTTACCTTTGCCGATTCCGACTTCGGGAACGCGCTCGGGACGTCTGACAATGGGGGGCTAGCCAAAACCTCGGTCCAATTCGGAGATTTTTCCGTGAAGGTCTTTCGGCGAAACTTACGAACCGGCCAATCGCCGAATTTCCGCGAATCGAGGATACCTACACGAAGCCCATAACACGGGGGTTAGTACATAAATTTTTCAGAATTTTCTAAGCTCATTAAATGCTCGGAAAAACATTGCGAAGTTCCGTGGGACCCACCGAAAAACAATGTCGAAAAAATTCGAAATTTATGTCGTTGCGAAGCTCTCGACGAATGGAGCGTGCTGGTGGCCTCGGTTTTCTCGTGGGATTCACGGTTTTCGAGAAATCTAGCCCAAAAGTCGAAATGGGCTAAAATCTTCCCGAGCAAAAATCGGACAATCCGCTCGATGGATTTCGGTTCTTGGTGTTTATGGAAAGCTCTCGCCGAGTAGATGATGTTGGACACAAGACCCGGTCCAAGTGGTGGCCGGATCGGCGGATTTGGCGGGAAGTCTGAATCGACGCCTTGTAGGCGTTGGCGTTTCAAGCCGTTTGGCGTGGCCGGCCGGGAGGGCTGGCGGCGCGCTGAGGGGGCGGTGGTGGCCGTGGTGGGGTGGGGAGGAGAGAGAAAAGAGAGAGAAAAGGGAGAGGGACGACGCGCGCGGGGAAGAAAAAGGGAAGAAGAAAAAGGCCAGTCCGATTCGACCGGTCCGATCCGGTCCGGTTCGATTCATAATACAAAATTTTGAATTTTTACTCTGCCTCGGGACAGAAAACGAGGTCCAAAAATTCCGAAAAAATTTCAGAAAACTCAGAAAAATACGTAGACTCCAAATATATTTTTAGTTTTGCCACGTGGTCTTTAAATTAATTTTTAAAAATCATCAAAGTTTATATTTTCGGAAAATCGTACCCGATTTTTAAAATCCGAAAAATCTCAAAAAAATTCCAAAAATTTAATAAAATTAAAATACTAAAAATGCTCATAAAATTAAAAATTTTGGGGTGTTACAATATATAAATGTATATATTAATTTTGTCATAATTCAAGGATAAAAATAATTTATTTTTAAGAGGATTTTGATATTTCTTAAATAATTGATGAAAATAATTGAACATAAAGACGAAATTTAAAAATAAAAACTAAATCATTGATTTTTTTAAAAATGAGAGAAGATATTAGTTTTAACAAAATGCAAGAATGAAAAAATAATTACTCTAAAAAGTAAAATAAAAACAAAAATAGCATTAATAAATTAGCTAAGCTATTTTTGTTGCAGAGGAAGAGATTATCAACTAGGAAACCTAAGAAAGGGAAAGATTATCTATGTTTTTTGGAGTGTTATGAATTGGATTGTTTTATGAGCATGACGCCCAACCACAAGGAACCTTTTTTTGCCATGTGAAAATTGGAATGCTACCCAAAAAAAAAAACAGAGCAATCGTCACTGGATTACCCATGCTTCTCTTACCAAAGACAGGATTACCTAAACTCTTCTTTGGCAGTTACTTGCATAAATAGAATGCTGCTTTCCCAAAATATAACCACTTCTACGTATATCTTATTGTCATGTGATCATGCACGCACTAATATATATATATATATATATATTTTTAGAGTATGTTGGAGTTAGCTTTTAAGTTGAACTGAAATTTCGAGTAACATAGCTAATATTATTTATTTTGAATTTATATTTATTTTTTTAATATTTTCAAATAAAATATTTGATCGAAATCTAAATTTATAAATTCAAATCTATCAATCATGTTAATTCATTTATAAGTTTTAATTATGGATTATATATTCAGATTTAAAAAAAAAAATGCGAGAGAAATAAACCTACAAGAAGTGTCAGTGCATGACATGACGCACTAATTGGGAGCGTGAAGTCGGGAAGGACCGGCAAAAGGACGGATGATTGACATTGGCCAGCCCGAGAAACCAGAGGCGTGAAAGTTGGTGAAAAAGGAAGGATAATAAGCTTCTTCATCTTTGCTTTGCATCCGTGCGTGTTTGATGGGGGTCCCGCTGGCGACTCCTATCGCCTCGTGGGTGGTGGTGGTGGTGGCCCAGGGGGGGGGGGGGGTGAGGGGGCAGTCATTTATTCCATTTCCACCTCAAAGGCCCCAACAACACGCAATGAGTGGGTGTCGCGTGTGAGAAGAGATCCCAACTTTTTGCAGATGCCCAAAGCTATAGAATTTCTAAAGAGGCAAAAAAAAAAAAAAAAAATCCTTTCCTTCATTCTCTCTTTCTTTCCATTGCTTTCTTTCATTTTGGTATCCTATGACTAATGCTTTCCACCAAAACAACAAAGCATTTCATTTAAATTTTAAGAGTGGGAAGAAAAAAAAAATCTTTTAGGACCTCATTTCATACCTCACCATCCATTCAACAATTATTAAGCACAATTTAGTACTTGTTTGAAAAAAAAAAAACATTTATTTAACCTATTTTTTATCCATGTAATTATTGGAAAAATAATTTTTTAGTAGGCATTAGAAGATAGAGACTGAACCTAATATGTGGGGTGAGAGATCTTTTAATCCCTAAGCCAATTCATGCTAAGTATCTGTATAAGCATAATAAATTCAGTCTCAAAATGAACTTTATCAAAACATAATAAGTAGTGTCTATTTTACCCCTATTCCCCGAATAACTTTACACCATCAATAGATGATATATATTAACATATAAATACTAATTAGACCTATAATGCATTTAATATAAAAAATTATAACAATGTTTAAAATTTAATTAATACTAAAAAAAAATTAAAAGTCATAATTATAAATTATATAAATTAAATAATCTTTTATTTTTTGTTGTAATTATAAAATCATGTAATTAATTCTTTATAATAAAAAAAATTTATGATGATAGTTATAATTTGATTAATACTAGAAAAATTAAAAGTCATAGTTATAAATTATATAAATTAATATTATACATAAAAAATGAAAGTTACCTTACAATGTAAATAGAAGATACAATGTTTAATCAAGATTTTTTCTCAAACCCACCTAATAATATTTTATTAACTAAGACATTAAAAGAAGATGATAAATAATTTGCATAAATATCATTAAGATAATTTTCATCTTATAAGAATTTCTTTGTATATATTTTATTGATATTTTATTATTTATTATTTATATTATTTTTTATTTATATTTATTCTTTACATTTTTATAATTTTTTTAAAAGCTATTCTTAAAATACATTAAAATAAATTAAGTATAAATATATATATATATATATAATTATATCTTTATTTAATTAAATAATATGTTCATATTGATTATAACCACGTAGGATAAAAATTATTACACATAGGATAAAAATTCTGCCATCCTTTTTATAAAATGTGTAAGATGTGAAGGTGCTGAGTTTCATATGATTTATAAGAAATAATTTCACAATATAAAATCCCAAGATTTATTTGACTACCCTGATCAAGATTTGGAGCTTATTATAATGCATGATTTGACCTACACATGCAACAGAGCCACTTGTTAAAATTCTATCCACACAATGATTTCTCATTTCCTCTATTGCTTCAACATCATCATTGTAATTCTTGGGAGAACATGATATGGTTCCATGCCTGGTTTCAGAAAATGGAAGCAAAACATTAGATCAATAGAGATATAAGTGGTGGGCACACTAGTCAGTGAGATTTTGTCCTCAAATCTCATGCTTGACAACTCTTTTGGTCACTATTTTTTTCTCTTCTCATTACATCAAGATCTTAGTTAATTATGTTAAACAAATCAATAAATCTTGTTTAATTAGCTTACCACTTTTCACCCTTTTTTTCTTGACCTTTTCATAATTCTTATTCCAGTTATTGGATTTTTTTTTTTAATTATTAGAGTCAGTGAGTTTACACCCTTCAACCTAGACCAATGCAATTAGTTCATAGGTGGACAAGAAATTATCATCTCTTTTCCTTCTTAGATCCTGTGGGACAATAATTTTTAAAATAGTATTTTGATCAGATAAAAATATTAACTGTCTTATTTATACATAATATAGTATATATATTAGTATTTAGAGATTAAGGGACTGTTTATAAAAAGTTATCCCTCATAATAATTAGAGGTTGAAGGAGCATATTAACTAAGATCAGCAAGATAATACTACTTTGAAAAAAAATAATATTACTATTTTTACATTTAACAGTTAATCTAATAATTATTTTTACCATACACTTTTACTTTAAATTACTGTATAAATAACTAATGACTAACAGATTAGTAAAATGATAGTTATTAAAATAATTAACTACAACTAGAACAGTTAATATTACAGAACATGATTTTAATATATCATATTGTCCATTAATATATATATTAATGGCAATTTTATATATATATATATATCAAACAAAATTTAAAATGGTTGGGCAATGAACCCTAATAGAACTTGTGGATTCAGGGTATAACACCAGAAATAATGCATGCTTACAATCCACTAATACAACCTTAACTGATTGACCCAAATCTTAAAGATCAATTCTTAATGAGCAAGTAGCCATGTGAAAGAGTTAGGTAATAAGGCTGCTGCTCACCATAAATGATACACTTTTTCTAGCTCAGAATTTGGCTGAAGGAGGAGAGTATACAAGCATTTACATATTACAGCAAAGATCTCAACTAAGTGTACAGATCTCTGCAACCATACATATAACAATATAGGAAGTACACCTATAGTATTTTTATTTTAATCCATTATTTTAGCGTAGAACTTGTGGGTATGATTGGGCTTGTTCTCCTTTTCAAGAATTGAAATGTGACCAAGAAATAAGGACAACATCTGTAGGACCCTATTGTGACTCACTACCTTGGCATTTATGATTCAACAATTTCAATTAAACCTTACTAGACCACCCTCACCAAACAGCGTATACAGTGTTTTTACTTTTTAGGGTTCTTAAGTAGATGGGCATTGTTTGTTTTCACCTTGTGTACCTGTAACAAATAACACAAACCAAGAAATGAGCTAACGTGTCCTTTGTATTTTTGTGGTCAGAGTTATTAAGAAAATGAACAAATCTTTTTGTTTCTTCCCTAATAGCAATCAATTGGGTCCATGAAGGTATAAAAAATTAAGGGAATGTTCTATCAGTTAAGTAAGTTTATAACAAGAGTCAAACTTGAGCTCCAGTTTCATAGAGTTTGGACGACAATAATCTGCTCCCCAACATTCTTCTACCAACTTAATCCAAATTTTTATATACGTTGTGTGTTATTAATATTGATGTTAGTTACCCTGTAATGAGCATTCCTTTGAATATCTGCTAGTGGGGTTTACATTGGTCAAAGAACCAAGGGGCGGGTTGGTCAGAGCAAAAATAAATTCTGAATTAAGTTAAACAATTCAGTGTGCTAGGATTGATATTTCCAAGAAATTTCTGACCCTGTTGTCAACTGTAAAGTGGGTGATTTCTTGATTTATTGTTTTAATCATGTATTGGGTGCATGGAAAGCCCCTTTTAGTACTGGCTGAAGCATCTGCTTTTGCAGAGTTAGCACCAGCTGCTCTATTTTCAACTTTTTTTTTTTTTTTTTATTTTATTAATCTTTCTTTGCTTCTTTTTGGAGAATCCAAGAAGTCTAATGTCACACGCATAACACCCCTATGTTCCAAAAAGAACGATTTTTTGCATTTCTAGGAGTAGGAGGATATGCCTTCCACTCCAGTGTCTTAGCTATAAAAAGCGTTGGCTTGGTAAATGCTGCCATTTGATATTTTCACCCATATTAGGAAACCGATGATTGCAGATTAAACTTTTATCTAATCATGAGGTTTAACACTTAGTAGTCCCTTAATTAGTATCTTCCAAAATCCAAGCTTGCTGCTTCTTATAAAAAACATTCAACAGATGAACTTGCAAATTACGGATGACAATCTACACATTGCAACAATGTTTTACTTGAGTTCATATCTAGTTAATTGGGCCCTAATTTTGCTCTGCTTATCTTCATTCTTGTAGAAAATGGAATAGAAGCTTGGAATTGGAAGAAAAGTAGAAAGCTTTTACTGTTTTACTTCCCTGTACATCAACGAGTATTTGTCATGATCTGTGCCAGCATTCATAATGGGGTCAAATGAAATTGGGGCTCCTTCTCACTGCATAGATACGGAAGGCCCGAGTCTCCCACACCAATCCTGCGGAAGTTCACATTCTATTAAGGTGTGTGCGGACTTGAGAAATGTCATTTTGAACTGCCCTCTCCAGAAAGAGTATGAACATTTCTTCCGACCCGCAATTTTTCAGAACAAGGACAAAAACCTGATCCGGAGCTGGTCCCATCTGTAATTTCCCCCTGTTGAAAGGCGCAAGTAAATGTAAATGTACAACCCAAACTCAATTCATAGTCTTCTGTTTCTAACCTATGCCTGCTCCTCCCTGCTCATTCCATGTTTAGAGATGATAAGTAATCATTTAAGACTAGAAGCTCACATACATGACCTAGGGAACAATTTGAACCTGCAGATGCAAAAATAGAGGGTTTATAAAGCATACTACTGAACAAGAAAGAGAAGACAGGGCAATATAACTTCTCCGTTGCTGCTTGAGGTCCATGTCCCCGTTGGATTTACAAACCAAAAAAAAAACAAAAATCAATTGTTGAGTCGTCCTATAAAGGAAGTCGTCCTATAAAGGAAGAGACTATCTTATAATGCTATATAGCGTGATAAGAATATTACATTGCAATGTGATCCGCAGAGCTATTGAGAACACATATTTGGACAAGACAACTCATGATTCTGATGCTGATTAAATCACACAGATGGGAAGTATTTGTTTAGATTGAGAGGCAGGGAATAAAATTCTTCACTCCTTGTATCACCCTTGAACGACCGGAACTTATCCCACCAATGCTTACCCCTATCTTTCCTGATTGCACTATCTTTCCGGTTCAGTGTGTTGTCAAGGAAATATGCCACAGTCCCCAACAAATGCTTCTGATGAGAAAGGAACATTTACGATATCGTTGAACTGCCATGCAAACAAAGCATGATGGTTATCAGTCCCTGGCATAAGTTTCACAAAGAAAGATCAGAGATCGAAAATTTTCATGCATACCCATCTTGCTCCAGTGTGAACAGGACCATAGCCTTTAATTGCAGTATATTCGTTGAAGTATTGTGGAATTGACAAGCCCAAGAAAATAGAGAAGCCTAAAATGAACTTTGTGCGGAAGCTGTTGAGGTTGCAGAACTGAAGAAAGCTAAGACCTCCAACACCTGCAATTGGATAATTAAAAGAACAATACTAAACAGAACTGATCACAATATATAAGAGATCAATGTCAGCTTTACACAATCAACATCAGAACATCAGATGCACACACCTACGTAAGCAAAGAAAAGACAATACAAAGCAGCAACAATGGGTGCTGGTATAGAAGCAAAGACAGCTCCAAATTTACCTGAAAAATGCAAGGATAAATGACAATACAAACAATATACTTACAAGTACAGATGAATCACCACCAATCTGAAAGCATACAATGTCTCATAAATCAACTTCTTACCGAGGATAGAGAAGAAAATCATGAAGCCAGCAGATATCTGGACAACCCTTCGGCTACCAACTCGTGTTAAGGCCAAAAGGCCAGCATTCTCTCTGTAAAAAATAAATTAAAGTTCATAATGAACTTATTTTAAATAGACATAAAATGCTCATACAACAGAAGGGTTTTCCCAGTATCTTACACAGAAACTGAGGATCCATTCACAGTTCCAAACAAACCAGAAAGCAAAATGGCAACTCCCTGAAGCAGAAATCGAATATTAGAACAATAGCAAATCAATATTTATCCAAGTTAAAGTTGAAAGCAAACATGTAAGATGGCATTGCACACAGAAAAGGCAGATTATGCCTTTGCATGATACTTGCCAACATAAAAAATCATTTTTGCAAGAATTCACATGTTCAACTTCCAGGATGGACAATCACCCTACTCCTCAGAGAGAATAATGATGACTGTTCATCAATATTCGCAACTTTGGAGATGATTTCAACCACATCACCAGCATATGCTAATTATGTACATGATTATTGTTTTATGATTCTTCTAGTTTATGACTAGATCAATAGATGGGAAATGGGATAGTGGTTGCAATGACAGTGGAATGTCCCACTGCAAAGAAGCAAAGAAGCAAAGAAGGTCCCAACCACGTTGAACCAGAAGAGCAAAACCATTCATCAACAATTTCTACACTTTTACGGTCCCAAAGAAATGCTAAGCTATGCAATTCACTAATAGCACAATTTGAGCATCTGTCTATCGACTGATTTCCAAGCATGTATTGATGCATGCAGCATTACAGATACTATTCTCATAAGATGGATGTGTAAAACAACTTTAAAAACCAAGAAACTTAATTTGCATTTTCAACTATGAAGAGACCAGTCCTTTATAAATTACCTGCCAGCCGATACCACGGCTAAGAACAGAAGGTGGCATTGGGGTCGCACTTGCATACCTTGACACCACAATAAATGCGCCAGTGGACTGCTCATTCATCGAGTATAAGAGATTAAATTTCAAGGATCAAATGACATAAAATTGTAAGCAAGTCTTGTCAAATGATCCACAGGAATTCATGTTTAAACTGTATCAGAGACTCAGAGTGAGAGAGAGAGCAGAAAAATAAAGTAAGAAACCATTAAAAGAATAGGGCTTAAATAACAGAAATCATAGTCTCAATTACGAATCTTTGACTACAGATGAACATCTATACCATGCACAATTAATTACTAATTTTCCACTCATCCACAAGTATGATGATGATATGGCTAGTAATGGAAAATTTATGCAGTTTTTCCTATTAGTTTGGGATGGGCACGGAACATCTCTTAACAGTTGAAATAGAATAATAGCAAGGGGAAAAATCATACCAGTATAAACAATGACTAATGAAAACGTGTGCGCACACTCCAACTCCTAGTTTAAAAGGACAGCAGATGGAAAGTAGATGGGGAAAATGAAATTAAGAAAGAAGCATCAGACCTCTACAAGAGCAACAAAGGAAGCCATCATCATGGCAAAGGCTTCACCAGCATCAAATGAAGGCGCTCCCCATTGAAATGGATATGGAAATCTTATCCTGCAAACCGAAAATTTCAATTAGAATAGCACATTTCACCCAGAATGCTAGCCACACTTGAAGATGCAACTTAATTAAACCATCGTAATCTATAATCAAACTCTTAATGCAGAGGAACCAATTAGGGAACCTTCCTGAGGAAAATTGCAACAGTAAGATAAGGTGGAACCAAATCCTACTGTATCAGAAACTCTCCATTACTGGTCTAGGACAATCAGTTCTGATGGATAATCTAGCGAGAAGCTCCAAATATGGGCCATCTAGCTTGCCTTTCCAAATCAGTTTGTTCACAATTACAGAGTGACCGAGCTCCTTACAAATAGGATTCAGCCTTAATTTCCAAATTTAAATGGCAAAGTCAAGTGTCATTCTGTAATCAAATTGGTTGCGGCTATTAATAAATTAATTTTCCAAACTACATCGAATTTGTTAAGAAAGGCTTGCTGCAAAAACACTAGTTGCTTTTTCATGCATCTGATTTTTTAATGGTCAATTTACAAATTAATGGGTATCAACAAATAACTCATGGTCCCCAGTATAGCATCCAGCAATGGCATGTGTCAATTAATAAATGCCAAGATGCACAACTTTAAGAAAAGAGTGGAAACATACCATGGAGCAGCATCTATAAGTCCTGCACGATCAGTACGACAAGTATTTTGTGTCTTAGGTGCTGCACCATTGTAGGCCCCACCCACAGTAAGTAGGTGAGCGTAAATCCATACAATTACCACTGAGAATATTACAGCAAAACGATCAAATAAATGTCTTCCAGACTTTATCACATGGGGCATATACTGCAAAAGAAAAACACATCAATGAGCCTAACTACAACCATGTTGTTCCACAAGTTTTATAGAGAGAAGGCTCAAATGCAAGAGATAACAGAACATAATGTGGAAGGAATGATAATAAGAAAAATGTATACATACTGCATCAACAGAAATACCTGTGAAACAAATACTAATATGATAAGCTCTGGCAGCCCAATCTCAACACATTTGGCAACCTAATGTCCATTGAAAAAAATTAGAATTCAATCTAACAAGTTCTCTTTTCACAACAAGCATGTATATCATTGACATCCCTCCACACACATATGCAGCAAAAGGAAACTCACCCCAGGAAAACCGAGCTCATACAGCCCAAAACCAACAAGAGCTACCAAAGGAACAGCTGAAAGTGGACTTAAGAACCTGCGATTAAGAGAGAAAGAGAATGCAACCACTTTAGTTTTAAATGGAATCAGTCTGTGTTAGACTCTAATTAGGCAAACACTAAATGCATTGGTAAGATGCAAAAAAAAACAAAATAAAGCATAAGCCTCCTTGAATTCATAAATCTTTTGCAATAACAGAATGAAAGCTTATATGTGTGAATTAATAAAATTAGTCAATTTCATATATAATCCAACTGTAGGGATAAAAAAGCTGTGCAAACTGTCAAAGGAATGTTAAAATTATGAGCATTAGTTCAAGTGCTGAGCTAACCTGGTAACATTACGCCAAAGGCCGCTGAAGCCAAGAACAATTTGAAGAGTTGAAGCAACAATGAGGGCACCTTGTATTGCACGCATGATCTTCTTGAATCGCTTTATGGACATCAAACATTATCATGGAGTTAATAAAAAAAAACTAGGACAAAGATCCATAAGCATTCTCTTTATATGATACAACTCTTTATATGATACAACTCTTCCATTTGTCATCCTCATTTTAAATAAACCAACGAGATGGTATTTAATAAATGGTATTTTGGGCATTAATTGTGGATCACCACATTGACAAATGACAAGAACTTAATATGACAAAGAAAACAAAAATAAGTTATAGAATGCAGAAATGTTAGATCGTAAAACCTCAATAGGGTCAAGATTATCACTAAATCGACCAGCAAGGATAATTGAAATCGTAGTCGGGACAAAGGTATAAGAGCCTCCAATAACAGCAGGCAAACGAGTTCCAAACAAACTCTGAAGCAATGTGTTCAAACCAGCAACAAAGAGCAGTGTCTGGATCACTTGGGCCTTCTCCTTCTACAGAATTGACAAAATGCCACTTAAAATAATATGATTAGGGTTCATCTATGAAACAAAATTACCATGCTCAGTGGAAATGAATCAAGTTATGCTTGCTTTCACCCTCGGGCCTTACATTTCCACCTCCCATTTGGGGAACAAGGGCAGTGGGAATAAGAACAGTTGTCCCGAGCATCACAAGATAGTGCTGGAAACCAAGCAGGATAGCCTCAGCTGCATCACATACACACAAAATCTTTAACGGTCTGCAAGTTCTTATTTTCAATAAAATGCAATCTCTCCACACTACCGATGTATAAGAAGTAAGAACAGAAAAAGTATCAGAAAATTTGGTTAAATTTCTCAGAAATATGAAAAACAAATACAACATAATGATAACAGCAGATTCTTGTAGTCCTACTTGAAACATAGGAAAAGACAAAAGATACAAGTAAAAAAAAAAGGAAAAAATTTGATAAGAAAAATAAAATTAAGTATGTGGTTGAAATTATCACCGACAGACGACTGGAACTTCTTTGCCCAACAAGGAACCTCAAAACAGAAATTAAAACAAAATTTATTAAAATTTTATAATTTTCCAAAATTAAATAGAATAATTAATTACAAAGCAGTTGGATTTCCTTTTACTTTTTCCTTTTTTTTTTTTCCTTCTTCTTTTTTAAATACGACCAGAATATTCAATCTGCAAGACAGTAGGGTTTATTTCTACGGAAGGCATTCAACCTTTTGAAAAGGGGGTATCTACCATAAAGAGAGAGAGAGAGAGAGAGAGAGAGAGAGAGAGAGAGAGAGAAAGGTAGCTCAAAAAGCAACTTTCAACTAAAACAAGATGCACTCTTAAAAAACAACTAATAAATATTAAAACCTTACTTAAAACATACCCAGATAGATTCACACAGCACTGACAGTAAAAATTCAACATAAAATCTAGGCAACATCAATAGAATAGAACGACAGTGAGAAATGATCAAAGTATTATACTCACGCCATGGGGGAGGACTGGTTATGCAATAAGAAACGTTTGGAAGCTGCTCCTTTGGTGGGTGTGGCTGCGGCTCCGCTGCCTTTCCACCACCAGCTCCTCCAACTCCAGCCATGAATCTTCACACTCTAAAAATCTCTCTCTCTCTCTAAAATAGGAAAAACAGAAAAAAGGATATATTCAGGTATCAGTAAAAATGTACTAAAAGCAGCACAAATACCTAAATCTAAGCAGAACCCAGATCCCAAATCTCACAGAAACTCACTGAAGTGACAAGAAACCAGCAGAAAAGGGTCAATAATGCAAGGACCCAAAAGAGTGAACTACCCACATGTACATTAATATAGGAAAAGAGAGAAAAACTGAAAATGAAATTCTAACAGTAGAATATAGGTGAAAATAATGGCCTAAATAATTGAAACGAAGGATATGATAAGAAAGAAAGAAAGGAAAAAGCACCTTTTCAACAATAGCAATCTTTGAAATAAAAGCAGGAAACAATAAAATAAAATGTCTAGAAACAACAAGCGTTTATACGGGAAGGGACTAGCAAGTGAAGGTTCAATATAATAAACACTAAATTTGCAGGAAAATATAATATTTTCTCTCTCTAGAAGCTACTGTTTCTCTTTTCCCTCTGTTAAACAGTATAAAGATTATTTAAAGCAATTTTTATCTCACCTACCAGCAATCAATAATCAGTATGTTTCCTTCTTCCATTTGTGCAATCAAAAGTAAGAAGAAACAGAGACTTTATGAAGTATTATTATTTAAAAAATTATTTTTTTAAACATATTAAAATTAAAATTTTTCATTATAAAAGTAATAAAATAATTTTTAGAAATAAATTTTTAATGATATTTTCCACCCTAAATTCAATGTCAAATAGAGCACAACGACGTCGTGTTTATTCTAGGCAATGTCAGTTGCTAGAAATAACTTCCCGATAAGAATGCTCCGAATTTTGATAAACCAACACGTTCTATGCATGAAAAGACGGAGTTATCCTCCAAAAGTGATGGCCCATGTGGGCATGTCAGTCCAAATTTCCACCGAATATTGGAATTATCAGTAATGAATGGGGGGCAGCTTGGGAAATTGGGGATGATGCCACGACTGCGTATTGGGTTCTTTTCGTAAAGTTCACTTGTTGAATTAGCGTAATATTTAAATTTTAGTATATATTATAATTTTTTATAAAAATATTTTTAACATCTCTTTTCCAACTCTCCCTTTGTTTCTCCGATTATTTTCTCCCTCCATCGACAACTCTCCTTTATCCCATGGGTCACCTTCCCTCACCTCCGCACTATTCAAAATCGATGCTTCAGTGCTCTTTAAATTTCTATCATCCCCTCGGACAATATCGTCGTCCGTCCTTACGGGACTGAGACCTAAGCTCACCAAGAAATCGCCCACTGCATCGGCACACTCTTTTGTCGCTTCAACTTGATATATCACACCTCACCACAGTCGGTAAGTTGTACAACTAGAGCGTCTTCTGCATTAATCAGTGCCTCTCAGCTTGATATGAGGCAATGAAAAAGAGGTTCGTTGTTGGAAATTGCAGGAGATCCATAAGCAGGCGTTAATCATAGCTTGTAGCTGCCCCTCATTATTTGCTCGCCTGATGAGCTTAAAAACCGAGAATTAATTTTTGAGCTCACGAGTAATTAAACAATAATTTAAACAAACCATTACTCTCTTCAAATTAGAGAGAGAGAGAGGGTCAAAAAAGTACAGCCGACACATTCTCCATCTTTATCCGTAATCAGAATGGCATTTCCCCAATCCATGCCTACTGACAACTGTCTCCTCTCTCTCGTGGCTTCGCTTACAACTGGCTTTTGGCTCTTCTTCTTCTTCGATACAATTCCTTTTCTATTTTGGGTATATAGTATACCATTTCGCTTATTTCCTTTCAAAATACCAGCATATTTCTTAGATGTATACAATCTCAAATGAAGTTATAGGGAACGCTCGCTCTCACTCTTGGTTGCCATTAATAATATATAGGTTGAAAGAAAGCTCTTCAAATTTGCAGGTTAAGATCATTACCGATCAAAAATTTTAACGAAGAATGTTAATTCATTCCGTAACCAAAATTATTAAGTTGATTAAAAAATGTATTATTAAAATTGTTTGGTTAATTTTTAATAAATGTGAATTAATTCGAAAATATTTCTATGTGTAAGTAAAAGAATTTCAAATTTTTAATTGTCTTTTAAATAATTTTTTATTAAAATATAAATTTATAATTTATAATTTTAATATAAATTTTATATTATTTTTTATTATATTAAAACATGATTAATCATATTACAACATGTGAGTTACACAGCGAATGCATATATATTTGTAATGCATCGAGTATAATTAATAAAAAAAAATATTAAATTGAATTAATTGTTGTCGAATTCCCATATAATCTATATCATTTTAAGTAATTTTTATAGTTGGTCCTAAATTTTACTTTATATTTTACTTGACTTTTAACTTAAATTTATTATTAAAAAATCTTTAAATTTTAATTTTATTTTATAAAAAAATCTTTAAATTTATAATAATATATTTTCGAATTAAAAAAAAATCTCTAAACTACAATGTGATATCAACATATGCAATTTTAATATTTTTTTGTGAATAGTAAATCCTTATCATTTTTAGAAATTAAATCATCGTAAAGGCATTCATATTTTTATGATAAGTAAATATTAATTAAAATGGCCGATTTTTTTTTTAATGGGAGATAAAATGAAATAAAAAAAAAATATTTTCATTATTTTTAGTTGAAACATATTACAGCAGATTAGAAAAATTTTTATAAAATAAAATTTAAATTTAAAAATTTTTAATATTAAATTAAAATTAAAAAATAAAAGAAAAATATGAAATAAAATTTAAAATCAGGCTATAAAAATTAACCATCACTTTTAACATATTAAAAATATACCTCGTAAAAAAGTCAATTCTTTCTTCTCTCTATCCATACTATCGCTCTCAACATCTTTGCTCATCTCCCTCAAAATTTCAAAATAAATAATGAATAAAATTAATTAATTTTAAATAAATAAAAAATTTATATATAATAATAATAATAATTAAAAAGGGGAAGAGGCAATCGAGATTTGTCCTCTTATTGAGGTAATAATCCGTAGAGTTCCCAATCCAGCTTTGTTTTTGCCATTGGAGACCGGAGACCTGTCAAAATCATGTTGGTGGGATTTAAAATCTACCACCTAATCCTAACCAGGGCATTTAAGAGTAAGAAAAGGAAGTTTCATGGTATAAAATTTATGAAAATGTTGGATAGATAAATGGGTAAAAGAACTTCTTTACCAGAGGTAAAAGAAAGAACTTCTTTACTTTCAATTTTATCTCAAAAGTCTATTCAAAAATTATTATTTTTCTCTGTGACTATCCCTCCATTTATACGCCTCCCTTCTTATCTCTGCTTCCCTCTCTTCTGATATAATAATGTAAAATCTGAAAAAAGTAAGCCTATAAGACAGAGATGATCTCCAGAGACAGACTCACCCTGCAGGCATTTTTTTTTTCTTATTTGATATATACTGGATGATTCAGCGTTTTGATCCTTCCTTCACACTCGGCATCCTTCTCTTCTTCAGCCTATTCCTTGTCCCTCTTATCATTTGTCTTCTTTAGAATCCACTGAATTCAAACATTAATGCATTATTTTAATGTCAATTGTAAATAATCTGATTAATTTTTTCATTATATATATATATATATATATATATATATATATATATATATATATAATAATCCACGAAAATTAACAAGCAATATCATTTTACTGTGATATAATAAAAAATAGAATTACCTAAATTGTACGTTATGATTGAGCCAATAATCAACTAATTGAATTGTATAATTGTTGAAAAAATAGACAATGAAATGTTCATCATGTACTTAATCATAAAATGATTTAACATTAATATCTTCACAAAACTTAAATTGAACGCTTTGAGCAATGATTTGTGCGTTGTGGGCAGTATTCTTTTTTACTGCATGCACTCTTTTAAGTTTGGTATTGGATTGTCTTCTAATTAACTCCTAATAATAACTTACATACCTTTGCACTTAAATTTATAATTTATGTTGAAGGATAGATGCATTTGAAAAATGTCTTTATACAGAGAAAATTACTATTTAATCTATATTTTAATGAAAATAATTATTTAGTTTCTGTATTTTAAAAAATATACTATTTAATTTTTATTAAACTATTTAATTTATCCCTTATATTTTTCATTATTCACACTATTTAAATTAATATTTGCTAATCTATTTTAAGGAAACGAATTAGTTGATTATTGTATTTTAGAAAATATTTCTATTTAGTTCTTTTATTTTTATGAAATTAATTAGTTGATTCATATATTTTGAAAAAAATTTAGTATTTTTAAAAATATATTATTAGATAAAAATATAAATTTCACTACGTGAATATTAAATATAAATTTATATATATTTTAAAAATTTAATTCCTTTAACATTATTTTTATATTTTTTCTACAATAAAATATTTTTTTTATTATTTAGAAATTTAAGAAAATTTATTAATTTTTTGTATAAATAGCTTGTAGCATTTTTATAGTGAATGAAGACAAAGATAAGATGATAGAGAGAGAAATGTGTGAACGTAGAAGAGAAAAAATATGAAGAGAGAAAAATAAGAGAGGATAAGAGAGAAATAAATGAAAGAGAATTATGATAGTTTAGATATAAAACTAATTATAGGACTAAATAGTTAATAGAATCAAATTATAGGAACTCACTAATATATATTTTTAAAATATGGAGAATAACTAATTATTTTTTTTAAAATAGATGGACTAAATAGTAATTTGATCAGTATTTATTAATAAAAAAATTAACGGAGTGGCTAAAAATTTTAACAAAAATAAAATACAAATATTAAATAATATATTTTTTCAAATATACTAATAAAATAATTAATTTCATTAAATTATAAAAACTAGATAATAATTTATGCTTATATATATATATATTACATTGTTTCAGCCAATAAAAGTAATTAGATTGATTGATTTGAAAATCAAATATAAGATCCATTCAATCTCTTGTTAATTCCAAACTAACATCTTTTATATTGCTGAATCTAAGGTATGTTATTTATCTGGTAAATCTAAATTTCAATGTTTACTCCTAGTCCCTAAAAAAAAAAAAAAACAAAAACAATGTTTACATTTGCTTTAGCAATAGCGGGATAAATTTTGATAATTGCTCATGAACTCATTTAGTTGTAACATTACAGTCCCTCAACTTAAAAATATAATGTAAAACTCTATCAACTTTTAAATTTTGTACAGTAAAATCATTTAACCTCTAATTATTAGTTTTTCAGTTAGACGCTGATCTGAACAGTTATAGCATAGAGCTTAGCCAGTATTTATCTTTTCTCTCTCAAACCATGTGTAAATTGAATCATTTTTCTTTCTATACACAGAATAATTTTTCATGCGTAAAGAAAATAATTTTACACTTTGCATAAGAGAGAAGAGAAAAATATTGATTAAGTGCCATGCAGGAGCTATTCACATCAGTTTCTAACTGAAAAATCAGTAATTGAAAGTCATAGGGATTTTACAGTATAAAATTTGAAAGTTTATAGGATTTTATGTTATATTTTAAAGTTAAAAGATTATAGTGTTACAACTATAAGTTCAAAAATAGTTATTAAAATTTATTCTATACTTTTGGGATTAATGTTAGACCCCTATAGATATTACATGAGACCCATTTTTCTTTTTGGGCAATTGAGGCCCAATCATTTATTTAGTATGGGGATATGAAACTCATGTGGGCTGTGATCCATTTTCAAATCCCCCACTTAGGTCCAATAATGCTAAAATGAAATAATTGAGAATTCAACATTCTTGTATTGAATTCAGTACAATTTGATTCTCCAAAAGCATATGTGTTTGGGGATAATTTATAATTGCAACCTCATGCTTTTGTCTCCTAAGCAGTAAGCACACCAGTTTTGCTGTTGATGCCTTGATGCTTCCTTCCTTCCTTTCCATTGATTTATCATTTTCATGGTACAAATTCAATGGGCCCATTGGCTTTATCTTGATTTCTGATTTGTTTATAAAACCCACTTCTTTATCATTTTCCACTTCTTCCATTTTTCTAGGCCCATAATTCTAAACCCATATAATCAATTTTAGATGGTAAATTAATTTTAGTTTATAAACTTTAAAATTAATTTTTTTAATTAGTTAAGATCATTTAATTAGTTAAGATCACACGCATATATATGAGATATGAGAGCAGATAAATATTCATCGAACAGACTCAAAATGTAATTAATATAAAATTTAATATAATTAGAAAATTAATATGTTCCTATAAATGAGTAATTAGTTGCTAATCAGTTGGACAATAAATTGGTTAATTTGTTAAGACAGTTACGTGCTTTATAGGACAGTTAAAGTTGTTGTTATATATTTTTTTAATAAAGAATCGGAAAAATTAACTTTCAATTGAAAAAAAAAATGGCCGGTAACGGCGTAACGCTATCACACGGTTGCCCGATCTGACCGTCACTGTTCTACCAAGTACCCAAACACAATTCTTCCTTCTGCTGTCTCTCTTTCTTCGATTTCTCCCTTCACCTCTGTCTCTTTCTCTCTCTAAAATTCTTCAGCTTTCTCTCTCTAGATGAAATCTCTTCAATTCGACGGATCGGAGCTCAAGTGGGATTGAGTCATCTGGAAAGCAGGGTCTCTGGATTGGAATCCGTTAGGGGGAACTGAAAATTAGGGTTTGGATTCTGGTGGCAAATGGTGGAGGTTGGACTTTGAGGTGGATCTAGGGTTTGGAATTTGTGAAATTGATATAAGGAAGAGGAGCGGGGTTCGGTTTCTGAATTAAGGAGAGGGGATTGATGGTACTCGAGGGGGAAGATGCAAGGCTATGCATGGGCGGGCAGGTGAGGAAAGGAAAAGGAGTCGGCACATGTGGACAGGACCCACGCGTAGCAATTCGGTCGTAGCTGGTGATGTTTCCTCTTCTTCTTCGGTTTCTCTGGCTAATTCATTTTGCAAGGTACTTGTCCTTGCAGATATTTTATTTTATTTTATTTTTCCTGGGATTGCTTTTAGTTTTTATTTTTAGGTTGGGCTGATGAAGGAATTTTGGGGTTTGGAGGAGTGGATTTTGGTTTGGACGATCGGGACTGGATGTATGAATGGGGCTCTTCGCAGAGTTGTGTGATTAACGAGAAAGGTGGTTAATGGGGAAATGGGTCGAATATTTTTGTAATTGTGTGTTGCTTGGCCTGCATTGATGGAAATTTGGAAAAAAATAACTGGCCTGATTTATGAGAGTTTGAGAGATTGAATCTGATTTTCGAAAATTGTGTCTGGTGACGTGTTTGATATAGAATTATAAGGAAGTAGAGTGAAATGATGGTGCAGTGTGTTTGATTGATGTTGGAGTTGGGGCACTTCTGGTGTTCTTCAGGCTTCTACATCTGTTTGTCTCATACCTTTTGTGGGGTTGTATGGAAGATTGGAAAATTAAAAGTCTGAATATCCTGTTCAATTCATTTGCTTCTAGTTATTAATGGTGCATTCTTATGTCTTTGGCTAGGCTACGGGTTTTTTTATTGAGTGCTGTTTAATGTGTAAAACTTAGCATATAAATTGGAGGTTAAATTCTTACTTAAAGTTTCGGAAATTGTGATTTGGGATAATCACCCTCCTTCTGGTATATGGGTTATCTCCAGGCTTGTTTTGTTAGAGATGCTTATTTTTCCTATGGCATGCACATCATTTCCTTTTGTTGTGTTTAGTCTTTCACTAGGATTAAGACCATACTTTCTAACTAATCCTACATAAGATGGTTAAAAATGGTGCAGAAATATTGATGTAGCAATTCTTAAAAAGGGCAGAGGATGCGAGTGGATTTACTATAAACATATTTATGGGTGGTTTATCTCATGGAAAATATATATTTTTTTTTTTGTTGAAAATATTTTTTGTAGCAAAACATATTTTGGAACAAATTAATTATTTATGTGGTTGGTTGTAATACTGATCAACTCATGTTTAATGAAGATGACTATGAGAGTATTTCCTCCTATAATTTCTTTATATTTTCCATTTTGTTTTATTACTTTAACTGGAGAGAAAAATACTCGAAAAGGATAAATAGCAGTAGTCAGTGAACTTGTTTGTATGCGCCTCTGTGATTTTCTTGTGGGTTCTTCTTCCTACTCTTTTTTCATAGTTGTTAGTAGTCTAGATAATTACTTTTTATTAGTCGTTCCTTTAACAAGGAAAATGTTCTGTGATCAGTTTTCTCTTGTGCTCATTTTCATTTCCTGATAATAAATTGTAGAAGCGTGATAACTTTGTTTTTAACTAGTAAACTAGACTTTTCAAATCCCATCTTTTGGTTAATTATAAAGATTTGTTATCTATGGTAAAGGGAGAAAAGTGAAAAAGAAGTTACTTCTGAAGGCACCCCAAGGAAGATATAACTTCATTTTTGAGGTTTGTTTGACATGTGTAATTGTGATTGTTGTTGTTTAGGGGTTTGGAGTTCATCTAGGTTTCCTATCATTTTGAAAGAGGAGTTTGATAACCTAAGTTTTCACTTACTGTTAATTAATATGGGATATGTGCTTGTGCTTTGTTCCAACAATAGTTAAAGAATTTAAACCATACATTGTATGGTTGTATGCTTAGGGGTTGTTTGTTGAGATAATGGTTTTGCAGGGATTGCAGAGCTATTTTAGCAACAGTTTCTTGAAATAAGTATCCTATTAGTTTAATATTGAAAGCCATGTGATCTAAGCTGGTTCATTTAGTTGATTGTAACAGCGTCTTGCTCTAGAAAAAAAAATGAGAGTTTGTGGGAGTTAGTCACTCAAAAATTTCTTCTTTTTTTCTGGTAATATTTATGCTTCTTCTTTGTTCATTAGCGTAATTGAATGGCATTTGCTGATTTAGTTAGGGTTCTGCTATTAATGAAAGTGAGAAAGAGGGCCACTTACTGAAATTACAATTAGGAACTATTTAGCCCTTTGACTTTTGCATGGTGTTGATTATAATGGTACTTTTATGAGGTTGTGATGGTTAAGATTGACTTGGAGTTTTGTGTGGTTTTTTTTATTTTTTTATTTTTTTTTTTTTATGTTTAAAGATAATACTGCTTTTCATATATTTGTGGAGGAGTTTATTGCGTCTTTTTAAAAAAAAAAAAATTTTGAAATGCTGTTTATTTAGCTCTTCTTCATTTCAGATAAATTTTTCCAGTTTTCTAAAGTTCCGTGTTTACCCCCCCCTTCCCTCTCTCCTCCTTAACAGGATGGACGCAGGATCTGTGTTGGAGATTGTGCACTTTTCAAACCGTCTCAAGGTTCCCCACCTTTCATTGGAATAATTCGTTGGGTGACTACTGGTAAAGAGAACGAGTTAAAGTTAGGCGTGAATTGGCTATATCGACCAGCAGAAGTAAAGCTCGGCAAAGGCATCCTTTTGGAAGCTGCACCAAACGAAATATTCTTTTCCTTTCATAAGGATGAGATTCCTGCTGCATCATTACTGCATCCGTGTAAAGTTGCCTTCCTTCGTAAAGGTGTTGAACTTCCATCAGGAATTTGCTCATTTGTGTGCCGGCGAGTTTATGATATTACGAACAAGTGTTTATGGTGGCTAACCGATCAAGATTATATTAATGTAAGTTTGAGATGCATTTCATGTATTTTTGCTGTGGGTTGTTGACGATTTCTGGTTATTAATATTCTTTTTTTTGGACAGGAACGACAAGAAGAAGTAGATCAACTATTGTGTAAAACTCGCATAGAAATGCATGCAACGGTGCCCCAGGGTGGGCGTTCACCAAAACAAATGAATGGTCCGACATCAACTTCACAGTTGAAACCTAGCTTAGATAGTGTACAAAATAGTGCCTCATCCTTTCCTTCTCAAGTTAAGGGCAAGAAAAGGGAACGGGGAGATCAGGGCTCTGAGCCTGTTAAACGAGAGCGTTCTTCAAAAATGGATGATGGTGATTTTGGTCATTGTAGACCAGAAAGCATTTGGAAATCTGAGGTTGCAAAATTTACAGAAAAAGGAGGGCTTGTTGACTCTGAAGGGGTTGAAAAATTGGTGCAACTCATGCTGCCTGAGAGGAATGAGAAAAAGATAGACTTATTGGACCGATCAATACTGGCTGGTGTTATAGCAGCCACAGATAAGTTTGATTGCCTTAATCGGTTTGTGCAGCTTAAGGGCTTGCCTGTGTTTGATGAGTGGCTGCAGGAGGTGCATAAAGGAAACTTGGTGATGGTAGCAGCCACAAGGATAGTGATAAATCTGTTGAGGAATTTCTCTTAGTTTTACTCCGTGCACTTGACAAACTCCCTGTAAATCTTCATGCTTTGCAAATGTGTAACATAGGTAAGTCAGTGAACCATCTGCGTCGCATAAGAACTTGGAAATTCAGAAGAAAGCAAGGAGCCTGGTTGACATGTGGAAGAAACGTGTAGAGGCTGAAATGGATGCAAAGTCTGTTTCTAACAATGCTGTCCCCTGGGCTGCAAGATCACGTCTTCCAGAAGTTTCACATGGTGGGAACAGACATTCTGCTGCATCTTCTGAGGCGGCAATGAAGATTTCAGCTGCACAACTTACAGCTTCAAAAATGGTCCAGTCAAGCCTGTACAGGGGGAGACTATGGGAAAGTCTGCATCTGTCTCTCCAGGGTCCATGAAATCGGTACCATCTTCTGCATCAGTGGATAATAGCTTAAAAGGACAGGTCTGTAATATTGGGGTTATTGGTGCATCTGAACTTATCGTAGCTGTGAGGGAGGAGAAAAGCAGCAGTTCTAGTCAGTCCCACAACAATAGTCAGTCTTGTTCTAGTGACCATGTCAAAACTGGGGGGGTTTCTGGAAGGGAGGACGCAAGGAGCTCTACTGCTGTTTCAATGACTGCAAACAAGGTCATTGGTGGTTCTTCTTGGCATCAAAAATCACTCAATGGTGTCCAAAGTCCAGGCGTATCTGGGATCCAGAGGGAGACTGGGTCAAATAGGAATTCTTCCTTGCACAGAAATCAGGGTGGAGAAAAATTGTCTGAGTCCAGTTTGACGTGTGAGAAGGTAGTTGATGTTCCAATGGCAGAGGGTAATAATCACAAATTGATTGTTAAAATCCCTAACAGCGGTCGTAGTCCTGCACAAAGTGCCAATGGAGGATCTTTTGAAGACCGTTCAGTCATGAATAGTAGAGCTTCTTCTCCACTGCTTTCAGAGAAGCATGATCAATTTGACCGTAACTTGAAGGAAAAGAATGATGTTTATCAAGCTAATATTACCCCTGATGCAAATAATGAGTCATGGCAAAGCAATGATTTCAAAGAGGTGCTTACTGGGTCTGATGAGGGGGATGGGTCTCCTGCCACTGTTCCTGATGAAGATAACTGTAGGATTGGTGAAGACAGTAGGAAATTAGCTGATGTCCCTAAAGCTGCTTCCTCATCACGTGGAAATGAACATAAATCAGGAAATTGCATGAGGCTTCTTTCAGCTCCATAAATGCTTTGATTGAAAGTTGTGTCAAGTACTCTGAAGTGAATGCCTCCATGTCAGTTGTGGATGATGTTGGAATGAACCTGCTTGCTAGCGTGGCTGCTGGGGAGATGTCCAAATCAGATATGGCTTCCCCAAATCATTCTCCACAAAGAAACATCACTGCTATTGAGCACTCTTGCACAAGCAGTGATTCAAGACTAAAGTCATATCCAGGTGATAACATAGCTCGAGATTGTACAGAGTCAGTTGATGGCATTGATGATGAACATGAGAAGTGGGTTACTGGTACGATGCGGGCTAAGAGCTCAGAGGATAAAATTGTATCATTTTCAGAAGAAAAACCAGCAGAGGTGCTTAATGAACATTCAAATTCTTCCAATATGGATGTGCAGCAAATTGCAGAACCTTCCCTAGAAAACAATGTGAAATCAGAAGACACATTACTAGCCACTTCAGTGGCTCTGCCCTCTGCAAGTACAGTAGACAAGACATCAAATAATGCAGACGGAGAAACATGGGAGGAAAAGGTAGATAGCAATTCAAACCCAGATGGCATATCTGATACAAAAGATAAGTTGCATGGTTGTCTTCAAAGTGAAGATAAGGTTGATGTTTCTGCATTAGAAGGTGGAACTGAACGGGTTGAAGGATCATTGCCTTGCCCATCAATGGACATAGATGATAAGAACATGAAAAATATGAACAACGAGTTGAACATTACTATGCAAGGAGAGCAAAAACCTCCTGCTATGATGCGCCTAGAGTTTGCAAAGGGGACTGTTGGGGATGTGCTGCATTCTACCGATTCTGGTAAAGATATTGTTAGCGAAAATGTTTTTGGGGAGGTGAAGACCGAAAAGGCTAATGAAACGGATGGCAGGAATCAGCATACTGAAAAAGAAAATAATGCACATTGCCAAGCTCAGCACAAGGCACTGCCTGCATTTTTTCAAGAGCCAGAACAGGAAGCAAGGTGTAGAGGATCAAAGCTGACTGCCACTGATGCTGATGAAGCTGAGGAAAGTACATCTGGTGCTGCAGATGCTGCATCATTACCTGCTGCAGGGGGGCCAGATATTGAAGCCAAAGTGGAATTTGATCTAAATGAAAGTTTCAATGCTGATGATGGGAGATATGGGGAACCAAATAACTTGAGCGCACCTGAATGTTCTTCTATTCAACTGATTAGCCCTTTGCCTTTACCTGTATCTTCTGGTTCTAGTGGCTTACCTGCTTCAATTACGGTGGCTTCTGCTGCAAAAAGGCCCTTTGTTCCTCCAGATGACTTGCTGAAGAATAGGGGGGAACTTGGTTGGAAGGGATCAGCAGCCACAAGTGCTTTTCGTCCGGCTGAACCTAGAAAACCCTTGGAGATGTCATTAGGTATGGCTAATATCTCAGTCTCTAATGCAGCTGTGGTCAAGCCCAGTCGTCCACCATTGGATTTTGATTTGAATGTTCCAGATGAAAGAATCCTTGATGATTTGGCTTCTCGAGACTCTGCTCATGGTTCAGATTCTGTAGCTGACCTTTCAAGTAATCATAATCTGTCACATGATGAAATAATGGGTTCTGCACCTGTACGTAGCTCTGGGGGGCTTGATCTTGATTTGAATAGAGTGGAGGAGCCCAGTGATACGGGTAATCATTTAACAAGTAATAGTCATAGGATGGATGTGCATCTTCAGGCAGTCAAATCCTCATCGGTAGCTGTTCTTAATGGAGAGTCAAGTGTCCACAGGGATTTTGATTTGAATGCTGGACCTCTTGTGGATGAGGGGAGTTCCGAACCATCCCCATTTGGCCAATCTACAAGGAATAATACACTACCCCAGTCATCTGTTTCTGGCCTTAGATTAAACAGCACCGAAATGGGGAACTTCTCTTCATGGTTTCCTCAGGGGAATCCCTACCCAGCTGTTGCCATTCAGTCTATGTTACCTGATAGAGGGGAACAGTCTTTTTCAATGGTCACCCCTGGTGGGCCTCAACGGATGTTGGCTCTCCCTACTGGCAGCACACCATTTAATCCTGACATCTACAGGGGGCCGGTGTTATCATCTACTCCAGCAGTTCCCTTTCCAGCTTCGCCATTTCAATATTCTGTCATTCCTTTTGGGACCAATTTTCATATACCATCAACAACTTTTTCAGGTGGTTCAACAACATATGTGGATTCATCATCTGGTGGGAGACTTTGTTTTCCTACAGTGCAATCTCAAGTATTAGCACCTTCTGGTGCTGTCCCATCTCATTATCCAAGTCCTTTTGTTGTTAGCCTCCAGGATATTAGTAATATCAATGGCTCTGAAAGTAGTAGGAAATGGGGAAGGCAAGGTCTAGACCTCAATGCTGGGCCTTTGGGCACAGACTTGGAAGGGAGAGATGAGACGTCTGCTTTTGCATGCATCAAGGCAATTGTCCATTGCCAGTTCACAGACCATTGCAGAGGAGCAGTCAAGATGTATCAAGTGCCGGGCAGTGGCATATTGAAAAGGAAGGAGCCAGAGGGTGGCTGGGAAGGTTATAAGCAATCCTCTTGGCAGTAGAGATGCGCAAATGGCAAAATCCAGCAATCCATGAAGCCCGTAAGTTTTTTAGTGTGTTTTATTTATTTATTTTCCAATTTTTTATTTTAATATTTTCTATTTTAGATATTTGCTTGATTGCTGTCCAATTTCCACTTCATCTGTTCCTTCCTCCCCAAAAAAAAAAAAAAAAAAACTGTTTACCTTGAGATTTAATGATTAGATTTTAATTTAGCTTGTATGTAATTGTTTTCTTGATGGTCAATTAATCATTTTATATTCTTTCATTATTTTTTTGTTTTGTTTTACTTTCAGTGCTCTTGGATTGATACTGGCTAACTTCCAGAGGTTGCCATGGAACTCATGCTCTTCAAGGATAGGTGGTAAGTGAGTTGTTTGATGCCATTCCATCAATCACCCCGCCTTTATGCCTTAGAGGAATCTGTCTGGGGTCTGCAAGTTGGTATGTCCTTGAACTTGTCCTAGGTGGCTGCTGCACTTTCCTTTGTAGATATGTTAACCGTTGGAAAGCAGCATGCGTTGTCTGTTGCCCAGACATTTGGAATTGGTGCCCATACTGTACAACAGTGCATCAACATGTTATGCTATTGGACCCAAAACCTCCTTCCTTTTCCAACGTTTCCAAGAATGGAGAATGGGGTAGTGAACTTGTTTAAACAGAAGCCCTTTTGTATGTGCTTTGATGTTAATCTCTTTCCCGTTTCCCCCATCTTTTAATCACATATATATAGTAGCAAATGGACTTCATGTAGGATGCTTCAAATGACAGGTGAAATCTGATCTAGAGTTTAATTGTATCTGGAAAAAATTTAAAGGTTAGTGGCTGTCAACTTAGTATGGGGCATTATGGTTCTTTGTACTTGAATTTTGATGATTCATGATCCTCGTCTATTGTTAGTTTTTGCGAGATACATGGGTCAATACTGCAAGGTTCATTTGTATGGGGGTGTTGGAAGTCTGTTGGGCGAGTAATAAGAATGGACATGAGGAGGTTTGTCCTGCATGTTAAGATTCTTAACTAATTGGTGTAGATTTTATATCTTACTCAAAACATGTTTTCAAATATATTCAGTGATTAAAAGAAATGATGTCCTTGGTAAAAAGATTTCTTTTTAGTGCTCTTATGCTTCTGGTGTTACTATTTTGCTGACAATAAACTTCACCTTTTTTACTTGTGCTGCCTCAAATGGTCTTTTGCGATCGTCGTTTAGGCTTGTTATTTAACTCCTATTATTTGGAAAGCAGCAGTTTTGAATTGCTTACCATGAAAATAACCTTCATGCCCTTTTCAATGGCAAGTTTCTAATGGACAACATTTTTTTGAAGGAAAGAACTTATATATAAACCACTTCAAGAATATGTGCGTGTGTGTGTGTGTGTGTTTGGCGAGTATTGTATGATAAGAGGACGTATAGCTTTCAGTCGACGAATTATTTAATTTTAGTTTTAGTAGATTTGTTCTCAATATGTAAATTAAATGTATCTATAATCTATGAGGACGCGGCTACTACTGGAACTTCCATAACGACAAATTTATCATTAATAAATGAAGTTTAGAATATTTCTTCACATAGTTATAATTTTATATTAATTCTAATAGCATTTTAATGATAGTATATGCTATTTTTAATGATATTTTCTAATTTTACATAGTTATCAGAGGTACAATCAATTTGTTAGTTAGCATAGCATAAACATTCATATGGTAAATAATGCAAACTATGTATTGCAATTTACACGTTAAATGGCTCTTAGAGTAATATAAGCATCGTAAGAAACACAAGAATATATATATATATATATATGGAGAAAATTCAACATGTAAAATATTTTAAACACATATGACACTTACACACTGACAGAGTTAGAGTGCCAGGGCACTCCTAAATTTGTGAAAAAAATTTAAACATAATTTATAAAAAAATTATAAATATAAATATAAACTAAATATTACTTTGACCCTCTAAATTTGTGACCTGACGGTCCTAACTCCATCATTGCATTTACATTACATTAAAGAGAACTAAAGAACATTAATACATTATTCACTTGAAAAAAAACCTCTAAATATGATTCAAAATCTCAATTTTTTATAACTATTTCAAGTAACTTATATTAACATATACTATGATATCATATGTATATTTTAAACATATATAATAAGAATGGCTCCCTTTTCTGTTTTGAATGCAAATATAATGGTTTATTGAGAGGGAGAAAGAGAGAGAAAAAAGTCTTTAGCTTTTTTTTTTTGGTTTTCCTTCTGCTTATTAGGAGGTTGTGTCTGGTCTCTGTGGCCCTCTCCTACCCCTTTTGGGCAGGTAGGGTCTCACTTGCTAGTTAGCTATGGGTTTTTACCCTCCCTATTGCAGGGCGTATATATTATTTTGGTGTTAGTTGTTTTTACATGCAGGTCGAGAAGAAAATTGAGAGGGTGATTGATTTTTAGAAAACTTGCCTTGTTTGGGTACTGTTGTTTGCTTTTCTTTGTGTGTAGTTGAGAGACTAAGGTTTTATGACCGATTGGTGTTCTAGGAGCAAGGTTAATCTGTTGCTTCTGTTGGTGTCGTCTTCTGACCAGAGGCATGTGATATCTAAACCCTCGATCCTTGGTGATGCAAGGTTATGGTGTGAATGGGATGTCGAATGATTTGAGTCATTGCCGCTTTTTGCGCTCCAATGGTGTGGACTTGCGGCTTCTCTTAGTTCACGCTTTTGGGTCTCACAGCTACTATGGCCTTAATCATTTCGGCAAGTCCAGGTTTTGATTTCTTTGGCTAAGACTGGCAGTTTTTCTGTGTTGCTTAGCTGGCAACATTTCTTGCTTAAGCGACATTGATAATGGTGCTGCAGGTTGCTCTTAATCAAGTGTTTTGGTTGGGCTTTGGGTCTATTCAGTTGAGATTAGATCACAAGATAAAATTAAGGCTTTTTTTTTTTTGCATTGGGTTGTGGATCCAACTTTTTTTTTTTTTTTTTTTGAGTTTGGGTGCTTGGGCTTACATAAGTTCTATTTGATATATGGAGCATTGGCTCCTTTTTGTACTCAGGCTTTTATCAATAATTTTCTATCTTCTGAATTTTTTCTTAAAAGGTAATTTTTATAACCCATCTCGAATTTTACTTTGAATTTCACTTCTATATCTTAACTTTAATTTGTTACTGATAAATATTTAAACTTTATTTTTATTTCACAAAAATCTCTCTAACCTATTATGATAGATTTTTAGGTAAAAAAAAATTAATTACCTTTTTATCTTTTTTTCTCTGACACTCAAAACATACCTATTGTTTCAATCATCATTTGACTTAACATAAAAATAGGCTTAATTGCACTAACCATCTTTGAATTTAGGAAATACTTTTAATTTCGTCCTTAAACTTCAACTTGTAAAAATAAAATCCTTCAACTTAGTTTTTATTGCAATGGTAGTCCTTCATCCTCATAATTCAGTCTGAGCACGATCATTTGCTTTCGTTTCAGTTCAAGGTGTCACTTTAAAATCAAAATAAAGTCACATTAGACAAGAATCTCATTCAATGTGAATTTGCCCTTCTCTCTCTCTCTCAAGTTTTTTCTTCTTCTCCTATCTTTGTCCCACCTCTCTGATTGTTTATCATCTCCTTCAACAACATAGGCGCAAAATAATCCTTCCTAATTTAACGAAAGTGGAAAGGTAAGTTTTGGTTGGAGAAAACATCTTTTATATCTCTTTTGTCTAGGCATGGGCTTCAACTATTGTATCTCTCTTCAACCATAACCCATAAAGCAATATATTTATATAATCGTTCAAAACAATTTTACTTCATACCTTGGTAAACTGTAGCCAAAGAAAATACCCATTCAATATTAGACAAATCACAATTCAATCAGCTCTCAGATCCCCTGTTTCATTAATACCTCTGAATTAGTTTAATTTTTTTGTTTGGACCCATTACTCCCTTACTTTAATAGGAAAGCAATATAATTTAATGCTTCGTCTTTACTGTGAATCCTTTTTCTTGCTTTCCAGAGTTTCGTTTCGCTGAAGAGGTAGATGTCGTGGATAAGTTTGTGTTCAGATATGCCAGTGCTGCTTTGGTGGATGAATTTGCAACCTTATTTGCTAGCGCTGGTGAAACTGGGTTTGCAGTTGAATTTGCACTCTGATTGGTTGGTGCAGGTCTTATTGCACTAAAATTGTGATTTGATTTGGCTTCAGTGCTTGATCTTTATTAGAATTATGTGTACTTTGACTATGATTTTCTACTGTGAATGGTATCTCACTGACAATTAAAGCATTATTGGACTGATTTTATTGCAAAATCGAATGTTGAACATAATCAGCCGTATTTTGAATGTGATTTGGTATAATTGGTAGGCCTCTCACTTCATCGTTTGTACTAGAAGGCTGAGATAAGGTAGTGTTAGATCTGGTGATGTTTTGCATAGGCAAAATAGAGAAGTCTCAATGAACTACTTTCCCACAAAACCCAAAACTTGTCTTTTTATGGATTTGATTCTTTTTAAGCTTGATGTGAAGCTATGACTTCCTAGTACTTTCTTGGATTTAAGGCCTTAAAGGTTTTAAATGGAGGCATATAACAGCGAAGAGGAGTCCAAAATGGAAGATTATGAAGTCATAGAATAAATAGATTGGGAGAGGAGCTTTTGGTTCTGCTTTTCTTCTTCTTCATAAATTTGAGAACAAGAAGTAAGAAGCTAATTTCTTTATAAGCTTTGTTTCTTTATGTTCTTTCTTCTTTCTTTATCATTGTGAATCTTCTTGAATATGCCCCTTAACAATTTTCTTTTTTATACCTATATATCCAATACATATGGTGTGTATAAATCTCTAGAAATGGTCAACTTATAGGTTTTGAAAAATTTAAGGATATAAATTGATTTTGCTATTTATTATTAAAGTGGACTAACATGAAATAAAATTGTCAAGAAGGAAATTATAAATATTTATAAATATTCTTATGAGTGACGTGGCTTTATTTTTATTTTAAAATGATACCTTTAACTAACATATAAGTAAATGACTATATTCTACCATGAAGGATTGTTATTGTAATAAAAATTAAGTTGAATAATTTTATTTTAATAAATTAAAATTTAATAACAGAGTTGAAAGTACTTTTTAAGTTTATGAACTATTGATACAATTAAGCCTACAAAAATACCAAATCATCACAAATTTGCTTCTTGAAAAGATAAATAATTTACCATTCATCAGAAAAGTGTTTAAATTATATTTGTAGATGTCATATTATAATTTAAAAAAAAATTTTAATTTGAAACCTATTATTATTAAAAGTCAAAAATTTGTTGTGAAATAAAATTAAAATTTAAAAATTTTTAGTAATAAATTAAAGATAAGAGATAAAAGTAAAATTGAAATAAAATTTAAAAATAATATATAATTTTTGAAAAAAAAAAAGGAAAGAGAGTTCAACAAAACTCTATTACTCACATATTAGGACAAAAATAATTAAGAAAGAAAGAAAAAGAAAATAAAAAAACAAAGAGAGAAGGGAAATGGGAGATGCTTACTCAAGCAAAGATCCCTGCAAAATATCATTTTCTTTCCAGAAACAGGACATTTACATCATTCGTTTCTTGCTTTAGTTGTGTGCGCGCGTGTGTTGGAACAAGTCAGGACAACCTTAACTACTCCATCATGCGACTGTCCAAAGCCCAAACCTCACCTCACCTCACCACCATCCTTCACATTTTACACTTTTACCCCCCTCTTCAACTCCCTGTCACCCTGTCATCCCCCCATCCAAACCCCACTACAAAAACCTAAAAACTAATTCCCCACTTAACAAAATCAAAGTCAACTCAGTGCCTTTTTTAAATTGGTCAACATTTCTATCGCCCAATCTAGTCCAATCATATTCTGACATGACCTCTTCTCTTTTCGTCAGCTAACTCACCGCCTTGTAACTCTATCACCCACTTGCCCGTCCTGCCCGATCTGCCCTCCCTGCGCTTCCAAGTACCCAAGTGCGCCTCTTCATTTTGCTGTCTCTTTCTCTCTCTCTTCGGTCTCTCTTTCTCTCTCTGATTGGCGACCTTTGTTTCTCTATAGATCGACAGGGCGGCTTCGATTCTCTTCAATTTCAACGATCCGAGCTGGAGTTCGATCGATTTGTTCAGAAATTGGACGCCTTTGGATTGGAATTCGATTCGGGAAGCTGTATTTAGGGTTTCGATTCTGGTGGCTGATGGTGGAAGGTGGGACTTTGTGGTGGATCTGGGAGTTGAAATTAATTTAAGGACTTGGAGTGGGGGTTGGATTTTGGGATAAAGGAGAGGGGATTGATGGTACTCGAGGGCGAAAATGCAAGGCTATGCATGGGCGGGCTTGTGAGGAAAGGAAAAGGGGCCGGCACATGTGGACAGGACCTAACCGTGGTAATTCGGTTATAGCTGGTGATGTTTCCTCGTCTTCTTCATCGCTGTCTCCAACTAATTCGTTTTGCAAGGTGCTTTTTTTTTTTCCATTTTAAATTCCTATAATTTTTCACCCAATTTCCCCATGATTTTGGTTTTGATTTTTTTTTTCTCTAGGTCAATGAAGGGATTTCAGAAGGTTTTGTTTGTTTGGATTTTGGTTTGTATGAGGGAGGAGGAAGATATGAATTTGTTTTGGGGGGATTTAAGCTATTGAGGTGGAAATGGTTTGATTCTGGCGTGGTTAGTTGGGAAGTGGATCGATTTTTTGTGTTGTTTGTCTTGTGTAGATGGAAAATTGGGGAAATGACTGGCTTTATTTACGTGAATTTATGATTGAATCTGATTTTGGAGAATTGTGCGTGATGACTTGTTTCATGTAGGATTTGAAGACAATTCTGATGAAATTTGGTTTTGCGTATTTTGATTGGTGTAGGAGTTGTGTCTTTTCTTATAAACTTAAGGCTTTGCGCTTCATTCCGTATGTGATGTGGTGGTGTGTGTGGAAGTGGAAAATGGATCAATCGTCAGTCTGAAGTTGTTAACAATGAATCTTTGCTGCTGTAAAATGACATTTTGGCGGGTGCATAACTGCTATGCAGTTCTTAGAAACTCTGAGTATGGTTCAGCACATGATTTTATTTATTCATAATATTTTGGGTGCACTAGTCTTTGTGTTACACATAATATGATGTCTGTATAGATGGAGGCGCTTTTATGCATTTTTTCAGTAGTTGATAACTTAGTTAGAAGTGCACTATTAATAAATGTAACAGAGGCTGGACATTAAAGTTACAAGAAGGAATTTTGAAATTCATGGTGTTGATCGTAATGTACACTAATGAGGTTATTCATGAGTAAGATTAATGTGATCACTAAATTTATTATTTCTGGAACCATTGCCTTTATGATTTCCTACTTCATTTTCTGTACTTGTGGAACAGTTTATTATGTTTATTGATTTGGAAATGCAGTTATATTTGGCTCATTCTCTTCAAGTAAACTGTGTGATAATTCACTGAAGTTCCCTTTTTGTCTTTCTTTAACAGGACGGACGCAAAATCAGTGTTGGAGATTGTGCTCTTTTCAAACCACCTCAGGATTCCCCACCTTTCATTGGAATAATTCGTTGGTTTACTACTGGCAAAGAGAATGAATTACAGTTACGTGTGAATTGGCTTTATAGGCCTTCTGAAGTAAAGCTTGGCAAAGGCATCCTATTGGAAGCTGCGCCAAACGAAATATTCTATTCCTTTCACAAGGATGAGATTCCTGCTGCATCATTACTCCATCCGTGTAAAGTTGCATTCCTTGCTAAAGGTGTTGAACTTCCATCAGGGACTTGCTCTTTTGTGTGTCGGCGAGTTTATGATATTACAAACAAGTGTTTATGGTGGTTAACGGATCAAGATTATATTAATGTATGTTTTACATGCACTTCTTGCATTTTTTTTTTGCCATATCAACTCCTTTATGGTAGTTTATGTTTCTTTTTCACAGGAACGACAAGAAGAAGTAGATCAATTATTGTATAAGACACTCACAGAGATGCATGCAACGGTGCAGCCTGGGGGGCGTTCTCCAAAGCCAATGAATGGTCCAATGTCAACATCACAGTTAAAATCTGGTTCAGATAGTGTACACAACAGTGCCTCTTCCTTTCCTTCTCAAGTTAAGGGAAAGAAAAGGGAGCGAGGCGATCAGGGCGTGGAGCCTGTTAAACGGGAACGATCTTCAAAAATGGATGACGGTGATCCTGGTCTCTCTAGACCAGAAAGCATTTGGAAATCTGAGATTTCTAAATTTACAGAAAAAGGGGGGCTTGTAGATTCTGAAGGTGTTGTGAAATTGGTGCAGCTTATGTTGCCGGAGAAAAATGAGAAAAGGATAGACTTGGTTGGTCGATCTGTACTGGCTGGTGTAATAGCAGCCACAGATAAGTTTGACTGCCTTAATCGATTTGTGCAGCTTAGGGGCTTACCTGTATTGGATGAATGGCTGCAGGAGGTGCATAAAGGGAAGATAGGCGATGGTAGTAGTCCCAAGGATAGTGATAAATCTATTGAGGAATTTCTTTTAGTATTACTTCGTGCGCTTGACAAACTTCCTGTAAATCTTCATGCTCTACAAATGTGTAATATTGGTAAGTCAGTGAATCATCTGCGTACACATAAGAACTTGGAAATTCAGAAAAAAGCTAGAACTCTAGTTGATACGTGGAAGAAACGTGTTGAGGCTGAAATGGATGCAAAGTCTGGTTCTAACCAGGCTGTCTCATGGGCTGCAAGACCACGTCTTCCAGAAGTTTCACAAGGTGGAAACAGGCATTCAGGTGCATCTTTTGAGGTTGCAATGAAGAGTTCTGCTGCACAACTTTCTGCATCAAAAAATGCTCCTGTCAAGCTGGGCCAGGGCGAGACCACAACCAAGTTTGCATCTGCATCTCCAGGTTCCATGAAATCGGCACCATCTTCTGCAACAATGGGTAATAACTTAAAAGAGGGACAAGCTAGAAATATTGGTGTTAGTGGCGTCTCTGATTCTCCCCTAGCAGCTACTGGAGATGAGAAAAGCAGCAGTTCTAGTCAGTCACACAACAATAGTCAATCTTGCTCCAGTGACCATGCCAAAGCTGGGGGGGATTCAGTAAAGGAGGATGCTAGGAGCTCTACTGCTGTTTCAATGACTGCAAATAAGATCATTGGTGGTTCTTCTCGGCATCGTAAATCAATGAATATCTTGCCAGGGCCAAATTCATCTGGGGTTCAGAAGGAAACTGGTTCAAGCAGGAATTCTTCCTTGAACAGAAATCAAGGTTCAGAAAATTTGCCACAGTCCAGTTTGACATGTGAGAGGATGGTTGATGTCCCTGTAGCAGAGGAAATAATCACAAGTTGATTGTTAAACTGTCCAATAGAGGTCGTAGTCCTGCAAGGACTGCCAGTGGAGGATCATTTGATGACGCTTCAGTTATGAATAGCAGGGCTTCTTCTCCTGTGCTTTCTGAGAAGCATGACCAGTTTGATCATAACATGAAGGAAAAGAATGATGCTATTCGAGCTAATATTATTGCTGATGTCAACACTGAGTCATGGCAAAGCAATGATTTCAAAGAGATGCTGACTGGTTCTGATGAGGAGATGGTTCACCTGCCGCTATTCCCGATGTGGATAACTGCAGAACTGGTGAAGACGCTAGGAAATTAACAGAAGTCTTGAAAGCAGCTTCCTCATCATCTGGAAATGAACATAAATCTGGGAAATTGCATGATGCTTCTTTCAGCCCCATAAATGCTTTGATTGATAGTTGTGTCAAATACTCTGAAGCAAATGCATCTTTGTCTGTTGGGGATGATGTTGGAATGAACCTGCTTGCTAATGTGGCTGCTGGTGAGATGTCCAAATCAGATATGGCTTCCCCATCTCCTTCTCCACAAAGAAACATCACTGTTGCTGAGCACTCTTGCACTAGCACTGATTCAAGAATAAAATCATCTCCAGGTGATAAGGTCGCTCCAGACCAAGGTCAGTCTGTTGATGATGAGCACGAGAAGTGGAGTATCATTAAAAGTAATTCACTGGCTAAGAACACGGAAGTTAAACCCAATTCATTGTCACAAGAAAAAATGACTGGGGAGGTCAATGGACATTCAAATTCTTCCAGTATGAATGTGCTGCAAGTGGCAGAACGCTGTCCAGAAAGCAATGTGAAATCAGAAGAAACATTAAGAGAAACTTCATCAGCTGTGCCCTCTGCAAGAATGGTAGAGAAGACATCAAATGGTGGTGGCAAAGAAACGTGGGAGGAAAAGCCTCGTGGCAAGTTGAATGCAGGTGGCCCAAGTGATGCTAATGAAGACTCCTGCAACTCTTTTGAAACTGAGGATAAGTTTAATGTTTTAGGAGTGGTTGGGACTGAAGCTGTTGTAGGATCTTCTCCTTATCCATCTTCAGAGATTGACAGTGAGAACAAGAAAAATGTGAATGATGAGTTGAACATTCCTGGGCAGGCAGAGCAGAAACCACCTGCAATGATGCATTCACTGTCCACAAAAGCAAGTGCTGGGGAAGTGCTGCATCCTTCTGATTCTAACAAGGACATTATTTCTGAAAATATACATGAAGTGAAGGCTGAAAAGGCTGATGAAACAGACACAAGGAGTCCATGTGCTGGAAAACAAAAAACTGAAGAGGAAAGTAATATTGGGTCTGCTGTTACTGATCACAAAGGTGATTGTGTGGAGAGACTAGAAGGTAATCAGGGTAATGAACAACATAGCAGCGGCCCAATGCCTCCTGAGAAGTTGTCGACCACAGTTGTCCAAGAATCTGAAGTGCAAGCAAGGACTAGGGGATCAAAGTTGACTGGCATTGTGGCTGATGAAGCCGAGGAATGTACATCTGCAACAGCAGATGCTGTTCCTTTTTCTGCTGCAGGGGAGTTGGATGTGGAAGCAAAAGTGGAATTTGATCTGAATGAAGGCTTTAATGGTGATGATGGGAGATTAGGGGAACCAAATAACTCGAAAGCACGAGAATGTTCTACTGCTGTTCAATTAATTAGCCCTTTGCCTTTACCTGTTTCTTCTGGTTCCAGTGGTCTTCCTGCTTTGATTACAGTAGCTTCTGCTGCGAAAAGGCCATTTGTTCCCCCAGAGGATTTACTGAAGAATAAGGGAGAACTTGGTTGGAAGGGATCAGCAGCCACAAGTGCATTTCGGCCAGCTGAACCTAGAAAAGCATTGGAGATGCTGGCAAGTACGACTAGTGTATCACTTTCTGATGCACCTGCTGCTAAGTGCAATCGTCCTCCTTTAGATATCGACTTGAATGTTCCTGATGAAAGAATCCTTGAGGATATGGCTTCTCGAAGTACTGCTCAGGGTACAGTTTCTATAGCTGCCCTTGCCAATAATCATGATCTTTTGCATGTCGGTAAACTAGGTTCTGCACCTGTTCGTAATTCTGGGGGACTTGATCTTGATTTGAATAGAGTGGATGAGCCCACTGATATTGGTAATCACTTAATAAGCAATGGTCATAGGTTGGATGTGCAGCTTCAGCAAATCAAATCATCTTCAGGTGGTATTCTTAATGGAGAGCTAAGTGTGCGCAGAGACTTTGATTTGAATGACGGGCCTCTTGTTGATGAGATGAGTGTGGAACCATCATCATTTGGCCAGCACAACAAGAACAGCGCACCATCCCAACCATCTGTATCTGGCCTTCGGATGAATAATACAGAAATGGGCAACTTTTCATGGTTTTCACAGGGTAATCCATATTCAGCTGTCACGATCCAGTCCATCTTGCCTGATAGAGGAGAGCAGCCTTTTCCAATGGTGACACCTGGTGGGCCGCAAAGGATGTTGGCACCCTTAACTGGCAGCACTCCATTGAGTCCTGATGTCTATAGGGGGTCAGTCTTGTCTTCATCTCCAGCTGTACCCTTTCCATCTACACCTTTTCAGTGTCCTCCTGTCTTTCCTTTTGGAACCAACTTTCCTCCACCCACGGCAACATTTTCAGGTGGCTCTACAACTTATGTGGATTCATCATCTGGTGGAAGGCTTTGCTTTCCTGCAATGCATTCTCGAGTATTAGCACCTTCCAGTGCAGTTCCATCTCATTATCCGAGGCCTTTTGTTGTTAGCCTCCCAGATAATAACAATAATGGTAACACCGAGAGCAGCAGGAAATGGGGAAGGCAGGGGCTAGACCTGAATTCGGGGCCTCTAGGTCCAGACATAGAAGGGAGAGATGAGACATCTTCTCTTACATCAAGACAATTGTCTGTAGCCAGTTCACAGGCACTTGCAGAGGAGCATTCGAGGATGTTCCAAGTTGCAGGAGGCGGTGTATTGAAGAGGAAGGAGCCAGATGGAGTGTGGGAAGGTTATAAGCAATCATCATGGCAATAGAGATGCGCAATTGCACAGTCTGGTCTTTCCTGTAAGTTTTTAGCATGTGCTGTTCCATTTATTTATATATTCCTTAATTGAATTGCATTCTTTAGAACCTAAGATATGCATCAATTTTTTCCTGTACTAAATTAATTATTTTTATTTGATTTCAGGTCGGATGGGTGCACTCTCAGGATGGTCATCGAATTTGTGCTCTTTAAGGATGGTGGTAAGTGAGTTATTTGATGTTGATCAGTCTCCGACCCCCACCCTTTCGCTGTGCCAGCTGTATCTTAAAGGAATCTTTTCAGGTCTTCCTGCTGGTATTTCCTTGAATTTGTACTGGGTGACTGCAGTTCATTTTTCCCTTTGTAGATATTTTAACTGTTGGAAAGGATGCAGTCTGTTGCCCAGACATTCAAAATTGGTCCCAATACTGTTGTTCAGTGCATCACAATATATACTGTTGGACGCAAAACTATCCTTCCTTTTCCAACCATTCCGTCAATGGAAGTTGGGTTAGTGAACTGCTTTAAACAGAAGTCCTTTTGTATGTGCTTTGTGGTTAATTTATCTTTCTGTCTTTTCCTCTTTATTTTAGTCGCATATATGAGCAGAGTGGTCAGCAAATTTTGTTACTTGAGCATTTCTTGTTCTGGCGTATGCTTTAGTTGCTATGGTTGCAGCTGTATTCTAATTTTATTTTATTTTATTGATTAACCAGTGTTGATTTTTTGCTGAACAGTCAATTTTCGGCCTAGATTTATGTTGATGTTCACATAAAGACATTAAACTAACCAAGATTTGTATTATGATATCCCCTTGCCTCCTTTTTTATGTCCTATGATTAGGCAGTTGTATAACATGTGATGATGTGCTTTGAAACTAATGTTTATTTGCATGCTTTGGTTTTGTTGGCGAGAAAATGTGCTTCAATAATTGATCCTGGGAGTTAGACTGGTTGATTTCACTCGAATCATTGTTGATGTTCTGTATTACAGTTTATCAGATGGAATATGGATGAATTGCTGCATCTTTTGTATGGTGTTGGACCTGTTCTGGATTTATGATTTGGAATGAGGCTTGTCTATAATCACGTTAGGAAGTAAACATCAGTCGGGATAAACTTAACTTTCACAAAAGGTGAAATCTGATGTAGAGCGAGTTTGTATTTTGAAGTTTAGTCCCTCTTAAAACTATAATGGAATTCTTCTGTATTTAATTTTAACGTAGTTGATTCTGTTTTTGGCGTCTTGTCTCAAGTATCATATTCAAAGCACCGGCAGATATGAAGAAGAGAGCATGGATGGGATGTGGCATGAATTAAGGCCATACTGCGTCAAATGAAGACATGGTAATGGACACTTTATTGTTTTATAGCTTGGGGATCAGCATTTAGCCTTCACAAATTGGTTTAAATCTTCGTCGTTGAACTGTTCCCCCCATTGTGGCTGGGATGGGATCGGTGAAAAATTATAAAATCATTTAATACAACTTAAAAAAAAAAAAAAAGAAGGCAAATTTCCCCAATATAATTGAAAGAAAATTCCTGAATATTTTCAACTCAAAACTATCTTTCTACGCTTCATTTGATGTTGGACTGGTAAACAACTTGATCAATGAGTTGAATTTTCTCCATCTTAGTTAAAAAAAAAATAAAAATGGAGCAGCAATTATAAAAATTTCGCCTTTCCTATTTTAAACGCTACGCAGGAAAATCTCATTTCTGTTCTGCACTTCCCTCATTTTCCAAACATTATACTACGAAAATCAGAAAATGCAACTCACCAAAGAGAGATTTCAATTCAACTTGTAAGAAGAAAAAAAGATGAGCACCATTTCTTGCTAGTCTTAGGTATGAATTTCTTAAAATTTTATAGAATTTATTTGTAAATTGAAGATTTTAATGTTTAGTTTAAATGAGAATTTATTTGAAATTTTTAATAATTAATTTTATAAAATTTATTATAATTAAATTAAATTTTATAAAATTTATAAATGAAATTTAAATTTAAAATTATACATATTTTAAATAATAAAATTATTTTTTCATTATATATTATTTTATTTTATTTATTTCAAATACAAAATTTATTTTATTTGAAATAAATTTCATATTTAATATAAAACATACTAAATAAAGAAATTTATCCGTAAATAAATTTTATCACGAAATTTATTTACAACTCAAATAAATTTTACTATAAAATTAAATCAAAATAGAATCTTAATTCTTAAACCAAAATATCAAGACACCATGGACAGAGTCAGTAGAGCATACGAAGGGTGAAAGAACATGTAGAAATGTTGCTGAGCTTTCAAAATCAATACATGTAGATTAGTATACAAGGATAATATCTTCACCACCGTTGGTCGAACATAAGATTAGAAAATTCGAACTGCCACTGAGACTGTGTGACATTAAGATGAAAGCTGTGCTGCAACCAAAAAACATTGCTTTCAAAATTAAACTCACAGGAATCAGCATCTGGCAATATATTAGCAACAGTAACATTCAAATGACTATTCACTGTAACGAGGATGTACTTCATCTGAGACACACAAGCCTCCTTCCACATAAGGGATCTCTGCAATTTAAAAGCAAGAGATAAGAAGATCAGATAATGAATTGTATACATGATAAAACTTTGATAGATAAATCGCTCAATTGATGTGCGTACATGCAGATATTGTAAGTAATCGTATAAAGAAGCTAAAATCAAAGTGGCCAACAGAATGGATCCAAGGAATCTAAATGATAAAATGAACATATTTTATACAGATCTTCATACACCACATGAATTAAATATAAGTCAACGGATCTTCTACAAACTTAATAAATTCCAGCAGTGCTAACACAAACAGCGTCAGAGCAAGGGACCATTGTTTTGACCCTTGATGTGACAGTGAGTATACTCCAATAATTTCCTAGTTCTCATCTTCTACTAGAATGTGCATGGAATAGGAGTAGTATAATCAGATCAACTTATTAATGATACTTTAGACTGCAGACAGTGCAGGTTATTCAAACAGTCAGGATTTTAACATCAAACCCGAATTCCACAAAAGTAATTAAGGAAGACAATAGTGAGACTGAAAATAATAGCAGGTAGCTGCGGTCCCTTTGCAATTTACATGTCAATAACCAAACTGGCAGTTCAATTTGAAAAATGTCATGTTTAAAGACGACTGCTTTACTGTTACAACTAAATGGTGAGCATGTGTTTGTTATCATCTGTGGCCCGACTGACTCCTACCAGGCTATAAACACACACAACTCAACTCAACTCAACTCAATTTAGCCTCAATCCAATATAAGTAAGCTTTATGGATCCCTTTTTCCCCAGTTTTCTTAGATTTTTTTCATTTGAATAACCCTAAACTACAAATTAATAAAAAAAAAAAAAACCAAAATTTCCAATTAGCTGTAATTGCAAAATCACCAGGGATCATAAAAGGGAAACACTTATGAAAATATTTCCAGAAAAGCAAAATGGATGATTACTTGAGAAAAATATTTAAGAGTAAACACTTGCAAAAGTGAAACACATGATAATAAGAACATTTCATGTGTAGGAGGATATAATGCCAGAGGTCTTCACATATTAGGCAACCTAAAAAACAACTCTTATAAGTGCAAGGAACAATGTTACTGACAATAGGCATCCTCGATTTGGCTTTTTCTTTTTCTCTTTTTGTTTCTGTGGTGGTTTGATAACTACCCTGATCGCTGAATCAAAAACAGCCTTCACATTCTGCAAAAGCATAGAGAATACAACACAATCACAGAACCCATTTAGAAAATATTATTTCACAGTGACAGACACAAAACAGGGACAGAACAAGATCCTCATTTAGTAATGTGCCAAAAACCCCTATGAGAGAGAGTAACCATGCAATTTATATATGTTTAATACTGTATAACAAATAGCACAGAGCATCTGAATATAATTTTCATAAAGAAACATCAACTTTTTGCCAAGCATTTATGAGGGGAGCAGGGTTCAGGTGACCAGTTCCCAATTCAGGATAGTGACACTACAGCTACAATATACAATCACAGGAAGTAACTTTCAAAAGTTTCACCATCTTCAGGAGAGCAATTCATCCAGACAAACATTACTTTGCAGGCATTTCAATTATCATGGACACAAATTACGTTAGATGAAATTCACTGTCTTGCCATATTTCCACACACCTGTTGAGTTTTTGAGCTGCATTCAACATAATATGCTGCACCAATCTGTTTGCGCAGTTCTTCTCCCTGATTAAGAAAGAACTACCATATTAGGAACAGTGATTGCATGATTACCAAAATAATCGTACTAAGCAGTTTATTTGAAACTGCACCTGTGAAGTGGTCACAGGTACCAATCCCGGATGATCAGCCAAATAGTGCTTATCCTCACGAAGATCTACATGTCCATTTTTGAACCGTGCATTAGTTTCAAAAATCTAAAATGCTTCACATTGCTGTGCGTATGAAAACTATCTATCTACTTCTGCTAAACCACCTTTGCTTTTCATCACTAGAAACTAGCAAGCATGGCAGTGACTAGGCAACCTTACCATCCAATTTTTTAAAAAAAAACCAAAACGAAAAAGGGGTGTCTTCACATTGACAATTTTCACTGTCATGCCATCAGCCTTCTCACTCTTGCATGACATTGAACTCGGCATACTTTGACCACAATCAATCACATTTACCTTCTAAATGGCTACCATTCTTTGCCATAAGATTGATTAGCTTTGTAAGAAACTTTATTCTGGTGGCTACCCTATGAATAAACAAAAAATTGAAAGGAATTTTCAACCTTGTTATATCTGCTTCATTTATGAACAATGAAACTTTGATGCTGAAGCAAGTATCTATAATATCAATACCAACAATAGCCTTTGATATATCTTGCTATTAATTTTCAGTTTTTTCCTAAATTTATCTCTCATTTGCTAAACTTTGACAATTTAAACCTGGTAAATGAGACATTGCCTTGCACTGCATAGGCCCAATTGATTAGAAACTAGAAAGAGAGTAGAGCATCTGCACAAATTTGTGATAGAAAAATAATTTGTCCACTGAATTTAAAGTTGAAAGTTCTTTTTTTTTCCCTGAAGGACAAAAAAAACACCTTCCAGAATCATATGTTTGCGGCAAAACCACAAAATAATAACAGAAAAGCTAAATAAACAAAAAATACTATAAACAAAACTCTAATAGCTCTTTCTTTCTTTAAGCAATCCGAATGCAACAATGGCTTCATTGATATTACGGAACCTCTCCTCTTTCCAAACTCATAGGAGGGGCACATTATAGGCTTATATCTTATATAAAACAGGATAGTTTTAACCTTTCGATTTTTTGCTATTATTGCCTTGGTAAGCAAAGAAAAGCGAACTGACAAGTTGGCTATAAATGTACTATGTAACTCTATTACTCTGACTTATGAGTTGTCCAAAAGCTAGAACCTAGTTGTCATGACTTCTCCTATAGGATTTCATTACATGCATTAGACATCTTCATGTGCCAATTTCCTAGAGAAACAGAGTTCAGAAAGCATGTTTATAGTTGATATCAAACTCATGCAGTTACTAAAGGAGGTTGGACTAAAGAGTAGCTTTTTGGTTTGAAATATGAATGAGTCACTGTCTTAACATACTTTTATTGAGTGCAAATGATCCTGAAAGAACTTGTAGTTATTTCACCTGGTCATGACAGTATGGGACAGGGAAGATAAACCTTTCCCTTATTAATCAGTAAGGTATTAACTAGGAAAAAGAAATTAACAGGTGTAACCTAGATTACCATACTTAACAAAATCACATAAAATACAAGCAAATAACCAAGAAAAAAAATTATAAACAGCACTGATTGAGAAAAAACAATGATGAATGCTAGTAGACTTACCCATTTTGGTGCCAACCAGTACTGCTGGGACTCCTGAAGCATAATGCTGAAGCTCAGGAACCCACTGAAAAAGCAGTATTGTTATGAGGGAGAAAATAACCAGAACCATAAGTAGATCAAAATAGGGTGAAATGTGCACACCTTTTTAAGTATATTCTCATAGCTTGCCCGACTAACCAGGGAGAAAGCTAACACGAAAACATCAGCCCCTCTGTAACTCAAGGGCCTTAATCTATTATAATCTTCTTGTCCTATAAAAGTCATTGAAAATGGATGTATCACAAAAGTTGCCTAATTTGACAAAATTGTTTGAGCAACCAAAACCACAGTTCTCATTGTCAGTTAAGGAAAATAAAGGACGAAAGTTGTATAGAGAGAGAAATAAACCATACCAGCTGTATCCCAGAGGCCTAAGTTGACCGTGGTTCCTTCAACTACTACGTTTGCACTGAAGTTATCAAACACAGTGGGTATGTAATCCTGATGAACAAAAAAAGCATTAAGTAGTATAAAGTGTAGAATAATAACATTTATTTCTATGTTTATTTGCATGAAACAACAAAGTAGAAGCAACATTTGCATGAGGATAAAAGAAACCAATTCTGAACAGGAAAACAAGCGAAACCCAGACGATCGTCTAAAATTGGAAAACCCAGAAAGACAACTTTATAGAAGCCAAAGGATTTTAGACAGACTAAAAAGAGAAGATTGAATTGGTGTTGAAGAAAACACAAAAAGCAACAAAACACAGATGCAATCAGACAATAAACAACACAGAAGATCACCCAAAAAAGGAAAAAGAAATATAAAGCAGAGGTTAGAAAGCCTTCCAGACAGATGATTTGATGGAACAAAAAAAAACTCACAGTAGGAAACTTGTTACTTGTGTAGCAAATAAGCATGCAGGTCTTGCCAACAGCTCCATCTCCCACAGTCACACACTTGATGAACCTCGAAGCAGTTGAAGCCATTGATGAAAAACAAAACAGAGGAAGAAGCTCTTCCAATCGAAAAGAGAAAAAAATATCAGTAGAAGAGCAGTACCCAAAACAAAAACAGAAGGATTGGTTTCTTGGTATACAAATTTATTATGTGTCTTTTGGATGATAGATAAGGAGGTGGTGGATCACATGATTCTCACTCATTCACTTATACTGTATCCAAATTTCTCTCTTTTGCTTTTTGGGGTTCTCTCAATTTCGTTGTTCTGATTGGGAATTTTGGTCGGTTCCTTTTGCTCTTTTCTAATTTCATGCATATGATTCTTCTTTAAAGTAGACAGCTTTTTGTATTTATCGGTATTTAGCCCCAGAATTGAAAGACTTGTTCTGTCCTCATCAATCTGTGCACCAGTTTTGTTCTCTTCCACCGCCTTTCGCTCTCTGTCGCGTCTCCTTCGCTAATGAAAATGATTTTTTTAATAGTTTATGGTATATTCTGTAACAGCAGTAAAATTAGTATATGACAGACTCGGAGGTTGCAACTGACAACTGATTAATATTAAATTTCTTACCAAATTGTGAGATTTTGAAGATTAATTAGCCATTAATCATTCTCCATTAACTAAGCCAAGCCTAAAACAAGTAGCTATTTAGATTGAAATTTGCTTTTAAACCTCAAGTGTAATTATCAACTGTTTTCAGGATGCATCTCTAGCAATCTTATTGCTTTTACACTTTTTTGTCCAAATAGACACCTCATCTTCAAATTATTATTATTATTTTTATTTCTAAAATATAAATATATAATTAAATTTTTTATTTATAAATAAATTTAATCAATTTATAAATCAAATTAAACGATATTTATATCATTATACTTTTTACTTATCCCACCTCGTTATCCTATAAAAAGAATTCTTAATTGTAAATAAAAAAATTAATTAAATATTAATTTTTATGATAAAACATATAATTAAAAAAAAAAAATCAGAGTGGGATGAATAAAAGAAGAAAAAGAAATGAGTAAAGATCAAGCAACATACCCCAATAGAGCATAAAATTACATAGCAGCTCCTAATTAAGATGTGCATAAAAAATGATTAATGCACTGTTTATAGAAAATCATCATTTTTTTTTCCTATTTATTATATATTCATAATTAAATTTAGTAATTTGATAATAAAATGTACATATTATAATACATATTTTTTATATTTTATTTTAAATTAACGCTTGTCTCTTCTCATCAAAATAAAACGATTTATTAAAAGATGTCACAAGAAGCAATATGATTTAGAAAGAATGCTTATGCTTTACTATTTTGCTTTGGAGTATTTTTAATGATTTTTTTTTTTTTTCTGTAGTCCTAATGGAAGTCAGTGGCACCATTTTTAAGTTGCACTAGGCGTCTTTGTTGCCTAACAAGCAAAGCATGCTCAATGGCTTTCATAATCATAAGCTTAGGATTATTTCAATAAAATAATTTATGAATTTAATGTGTAGAAAGTTGTTTTAGGAACTGAGTTTCAAGGAGCTCTTATATTACTATTTTAATTAGAGAATTGTTCTTTACTAATTCTAATTTATATATATATTTTTTAAATTTAATACGTAAAAATAATATAATGTCTATCAAATTTTTGTTATATAATTGAAAGAAAAATATATGAGAATTAAATGAAAAATGCCACATGACAATATCATGAATAATAACATCACGTGTTAAACTCATGAAGAACATCATGTGACATATTATATGATAATATTATGAAAAATAATATCACGTGTCAATCTCTTGAAAATACCTTTCTACTTATATAGATATCGATATAGAAAGTGAGATGGGAAACAAAAATATAAGAAATAATAATTTAATTTTTAAAAAAAGAATTATTTAGAGTTTATGTATACACTAAAATTCCTTAGATTTTTATATCATGGTTTATAATTTTGTAAAATAATTCATTATATTTATAGTAATATTTGCAATAAATAATAATTCCTGTAACATGATTTTTAAGACAAAAAAATATTAATAGGGATCTAATATAATTTATTTTCATAATATATATATATATATATATGTCATTTGAAGTGATAATTTATTTTTAATTTATAAATATTTTTCAAATATTATATTTTAAATTAAATTAATTTTTTTAATTTAAAATAATTAGTAGATTAATTACTTAAAAGTGTAAACATGAAAATTTTAAATTCATATAAGTATAAATTTAATAATTATTAGATTATATATTTTAATTATTTTTTTAACAAATCTCAATATATATTTTAATTATTAAATTCCTTCTTATATAAGTTTGAAGTTATTAGATTCACCTTAATTAAGCATAAATTAAGTATTGATTTATAGATTTTGCTATACTTCTAGATTTAAATGTAATTTTATTATTATTATTATTATTTAGTTCGGGAACCAAACACTACTAATCAAACACTCAAAATCTAGCCGTTCATTCATGGGAGGCGGGACCACCACCCAAACCCTAGATCCCGCCACCACTAACAATGTGATGACGACGTTTTCTCCGTCCCTAACGTCGAAATCATCAATCCCACAGCCCCTACCCCCACCAGCGACAAGAACCACCATCACAGCTACGGTAGCCAGCGCCGCCGCGGTCGTCCCAAGAAACGGCCCAAACACTCCCCGGACAAGCCCAAGAAGTCCCTGCCACCCGTGATCAATGGAGGGGTGGGGCCTGCTCCGCCTGTGGAGAGTGTGTCAAGGGTAGTGCCCGCGATGGATGCTGTGGTGAACGTGTTCTGCGTGCACACGGAACCAAATTTCTCTCCCGTGGCAGCGAAAGAGGCTGTATAGCTTGAGCAGTAGTGGTTTGACTAATTCTCATTCTGCGGAGCACTATAGCCAGGTTATGCACAAGAAGCATCGCTCCGATGCCAAGTATTTGGCTACGGTGCTCGCTATTGGGACCGAGGGCGATATTGGTAAGACGAGCATTTATTAGTTTTTAGTGTTGTTATTGGGCTTTTGATGTTTATATTCGTGTGCATATTATCTTTGTACGATATACATTTGAGGAATGTAGCAACTTGACGTGATTGCTAGCGCTACTCATTTTTTGAGATATACTTGTGTCTAGTTAATGCTGTATGCAATGGTTCGATCTACGTAAGAATTTCTCTTCCATGTAGAAGATTTGTTAAGTTATATGAATGTAGAATGAAATGGATGTGATGATTAAGAAACCTGAATGCAAGTTTATAGGAAGTGAAGGACTAGGATTTAGCCTAAAGATCGTATGAATGCCTTTAGCTGTAAATACGTCCTACAACTAGAGAATGAGAGTAATGAATTCTAACTATGAACTCTAGCAATGAGAAATGTCCTGAGGTTGAACTAGCAAGGTGAAGTGGATGCTAACATGATGTGTTGATAGTTTTTTTTTTCCTAAGTGGATGCAAATAATGAAAATTTTTGTTTATTCAAATTTGGGATTGTGTGATTTTGCAGCTCTGCTAACAGTCAATGATGATGGGTTTTTGAAAGCAGTGTCACATATTGAATTTGGAGAATTGCCTGCACTTCAAGATGCTGTGACTGTTGTGGGTTTCCCAATTGGAGGAGACGATTTCTGTGACAATTGGTGTTGTGTCACGAATAGAGATCCTGTCTTATGTTCATGGGTCCACTGAGCTTTTGGGTTTGCAGGTTATATTATTACTATCGTAGCTTTGTCATTGTTGATGCTGGTAATTCTAACTGTTGCCCTTGTACTCCCCTCTCATTATTTCTTTGCGGATGGACGCTGCTATAAACTTGGGAAATTCTGGTGGGCCTACCTCTAACGACAAAGGACATCGTGTGGGCATTGGATTTCAGTCTCTTAAAGGTGAAGATGTTGAAAATATAGGGCATGCCATACCAACACCAGTCATCATCCATTTTATACAAGATTATGAGAATAATGGAGCATATACAAGTAACTTAGTTACAACCATACATTTTTTGAACTCTGTAGAGGATAGTGGAGCTATTAAGGGGAGGAACTGCCTTTCTTCATTCTTAGATGGCTCTTTATTTTGCATTTTTGGGTACACTGTTCATATATGTAAATACATAGACTGTCTAAACTTAATGGATTCACTGTCTTGTGTATAGTATATCTGTTGATGCTTCCTACGTCTAGTATAGTAGCCATCTTTTGTTTTCAAGTTTAGTTTCTTACGCTGGTTGGTACAACTTAGTGCATTTGTAGTTTGAATCCTTTTTCTCACTATTTTTTTTAACCGAACTAAGGCTTAGTTTACAAGGATCCTTAACCTCCATTCAGCTCTATTTATGGCCAGGATTTCTATTAGCTATTATGATGTTAGATTATTTTTTACCACTTCAGTCCATGTCATTTATTCCCCCTTTCTCATTGATAAAGAAGAGATCACATCAATGCTGTGTATGTGTGGTTTCTGTACAATTGTGAATACTGTGAAATTGAATCACACAATGTCTGTTAATTGTATCACATGCTTCACTGTTCTTGATTAAAATCAATAGTCATCAATACCTGCTGGTATCCCCATTTCTTGGGATTGAATGGCAGAAAATGGAAAATCCAGATTTGCAGATGGATATGGGGTATGAAGAATTGACCCCACTGCTCCGGAATCTGAATTTTTGAAACCATCAGATATTATTCTCAGTTTTGATGGGGTGGATATTGCCAATGATGGGACATGTATGTGTCCATTTCCTATTTTCACAGAAGGCACCTGAAGCCTATTTGGGTACATGTGTATATAAATGAGGTGCTTATTAACTTTGGTATTCATACTTTATTGTTTGTAACACAGCAGTTCATTCCTTTCATTCTTTATTTTCAGTTCCCTATCAGCATGGAGAGAGCATAGGTTTCAGCTACCTTGACTCCCAAAAGTTCACTGGGGATAATGCAGCAATTAAAGTTCTCGTAATTCGGAGACTCTAAACTTTGACATCAAACTTTCTACTCACCGAAGGCTCATTCCACCGCATGTCAAAGGCAGACCTCCTCCATGTTACATTATTGCAGGATTTGGGTTCTCCATTCCAATCATAACCCAAAAATTCATTCTTGGGTAAGATAACCAATAATCTAGTAATGGGCTGATCTTATTCTCATCTTCAAGCCGCTGAAGATGATAATACACTTCTTGAAGCCCTTGCCAACGCATTCCAGCGTCACCAAGGCTGCTTTGTGGTCAAGCCCGTATCAACGCATTCTAGTATATCACCAAGAATGGCCACCACCTCCCCACCAAGGAAGATTGTCATTGATGGTTCTCGTTGGTGCAGAATGCAGCCGCGTAGTACTATAGTGTAGCTCAATTGATTGAGTAAATTACAAGGAAGTTTTTGAGGCTTAACAAAATTCACAAATTAATTTTTAATGTAAATTTGATAATAATTTAATCTTTAAATTTTATTTCTGTAAATAATTTAGTCTATCACATTTTACTTTTACTAATAAATTATGACTAGCAAATTTGAAGAATGAATCTATTAATAGCAATAAAATTTGAGAGTCAAATAGTTAACCAAAATAAAATTTATAGATCAAATTATTATTAAATCCATATTAGGGACTATTTTTGTGAATTTTTTTAAAGTCCAAGAACTTAATGATAATTCATCCTTGTTTATAGTGGAAAAGGCACAAACTCAATTGAGCTCTACATAATTTTTAATTCAGTTTCTGTTTATGTACAGTGGGATGGACATGGAAGAGTTAGCTTGAAATACTTTTACTGCAAAAGAGCTTCTAATCGTTCAAAGAAAATGCAGGCTCAATCAACAATTGTAAGTTCATATGCGTTGTTATACGAAAACAAGGGAAAATAGATAGGAAACAAGGAAAAGGGATGGAAGTGAGAGGAAAGGGTACCGAGAAAGTGAGAGAAGAGGAAATCCAGAGTTTTTCCATTATGAAAGAATGAAATGATGAGGATGCTTACTGATGCACAATAACGCTACGCGCACATTTTAGTAGTGCTTAAACATACCCATATAAACTGTTATTTTATTAATAATAATAATAATATCGGAAGAAAAGTAGGGAAAAAAATAATAATGGATGCATGTATGGAAATTTAAGAAACCAATACTACCATTTGTTAACGATGAAGATGGCATCCACCACTAGAACCCATTTGTGGTAGATCCATACCAAGTTACAGGAGTCGGAATGTGGTTTATAGACTCTAACTTGACTTTTTCCAGGGGTTCTCCCCATAGTAGAAAGCAGTTCCAACCATAAGTGCAACAGTAGCTCCTTGGACCACCACCCTAGCTCTCATTAAAAGCTGACCCAATTGAGAATTGCCTTGCCTGAAACTGATTAAGCCAGCTGTAAGCACTCCAGCTGTCATAAGCGCACCTGCAATATTTACATATAATACATATCAGCCAAAAAGAGGCTAAATGCCAAAGTGTTTTACGATATCATACATGCTAATGGTAGCTTTATCATAAGCAAGATTAAATTTCAAGCTTTTGACAACCAGCTTGACCACCGTTGAGCTCATGAGGCGATTCAAGAAAAGAGTTGAGAATGGAATTGCAAGCCACAAGAACTTGAAAGCAGATAAAAAAAAAAAAAAAAAAATCCTGCAGCCATTTATGTCATTCAAAATATACATTAAATCCACTGATCAAACAACATTCCTAGGCATAACCCACTGTGGTTTCCAGGACATTCCCTGATTTACATGCAAAGGAAAAAAGGATAACTGCTCTCATCTTTAAAACATTTGATCATTTTGGGAATCAACCAACCATGATAAAAATACTAGTGTAAGATGTGACAATGGAATATCCTTGTGTTTTTAACATGAATTGAAATCCCCTCTAATGCCATTTTCAAAGGAGGTAGCAAGCATCTTTTGCATCCAGAGCACATTTGCAACTGGCTCACAAAAATAACCATGCAAGCATCTTACATTCTTTTATTATCCGCTTACATAACCTATCAGGACTGGTAGCTTACTTATCAATCTGCAACATTGTTCCTCTTTTCTCCCTTTTTCCCCCTTTAATTAATAAAATCTTTCAATTTGATTATTCAAGAAAAATGATAAGTTTGTCTTTCACATCAATGGCTCACTCCAACGCATTTTCATCACCAAAATGTCTAAATATGTATTGAGGAATATCGTTCTCACTAGCAAAATGAGGGTAAAAAGGGAGAAAAGTCCATTTTCTTCAAAAAAAAAAGCAAAGAAATATTCAAATTTCTCGGGACAAAATCCATTCTCATATCAGTAATTCATTTCCTTATTTACAAATCTTCAATTCATATGTAAAACTTAGAACTTGAAAACATAACGTAATGCAATTTTTGTGAAGTATTTTTGCTCAAACAATTTGCTGTAGTGACTAGGTGCTACTTATGCACAGGAAAAAAAAAAGCATCAAATCATTCTAAAGTAGTGCTTCAAATTGAGCATAGGGTCACATAGGATCATCTAAATTCATCATAGGTATTATTCACTGATCAGAAATGGAGTATGCACACCGAATACAGAGGCCTAAAATCAATTAGCATCAGAATCCCTGCACATTTCACCCAAAACATGGTTCAGGACACTGTTTATGGTGCAAATCTGCAACTACAAAATAAATCTAAAACTGTTTTTCTTTATCTTCTCTTAGGCCCCAAATTATACCCTCCAAAATCAAACCTAACACATCATCCACCCTTTGAGCTCTTACTTGCAGCCTTTAAAACCATTAAAGAACTTATTCAGCTGCCTATATCACTTTAGGACTTCTATTCAACCCCTCCTAGCTATCCTAATAAAGAATGTTACTGACCTTGTTCTGCACTTCAGAAAAAAAAATAAAATAAAATAAACACACTGCTTGCTTCAGGAAAAAAAGGAAAACTACTCAAAACATGGTTCAATTCCAATGGAAGGTATTACTTTTGATTCATCAATGATAAATATTAAACTGAACATCGATGCAGACCCATTTTTCAGGCAACTGAGAACGGAGTTTATTCATTTAATCATTTTCAACATGTAATTTTCACAAATTAACAAATCTCAATAGAATGATCTCTAACATAATAGAGTTTCCTCAAACCAAGAAAAAGAACCATTTTCAGTAACCAATCCAAACGCACTTCCACATCCATCACTAAAATCGTCATAAAATAAATAAAAATCTTAAAAGGCACCACACAGACATCAAAATTTTCCAATTCACCATAAATAAACATCAATCAACCATTTTGTTTACAAGAAAGGTTCATGATAAATATGATCCACAAAACAAAACCTCTAAAATTGATTAAAGTTATTCACTAACACAGTCCATATCAGCTAAACTTCAACAAGCATAAGCATTATGCCAGCACACAAAACAATGGAAAAATAAATTTAACCCTAAAATAAAAGTGTATGATGAAAAGGGGAATTTAGTTTACCAACGGGCACCAGAGGGTTCCTGACCCGTTTCTTCTCCTCAAAAAATTGTTCCAAGCTCGGTTCAGTCGTGCCCATCTTCTACTTCAAAAGTTTTTATTTCTTGAGAAAAATGAAAAATGGTAAGAGAGAAACAGAGACGAGGAAAACGGTGAATCAGATTCGCATGCCAATATATATATAATTTTTCCTTTAAAAGAAAATAAATATCTGAAAAATTTAAAATACTTTTAAACACAATTATTATAATTAAATTTAATATATAATTATTTATAATTTATTAATTTAATATATTTAATTCAATTACTGCAATAAATATTATCATTACCCTTTAATTATTAGTATAGGTGAAAATTTATTTTTTTAAAAAAATATTTATTTAAAATTTTAATAAATATTTAAATTTTTATAAAAAATTAATAATTAATTTTTTAAAAAATTTTTAAAAATTTAATTAAATTTTATTTAAACATGTATAATTATTAAAAGTAATATATTTATTATTTTTTAATTTTTAAAAAATAAAAAAAGTTAATATTAAATTTTTTATGTGTTTTCTAAACGATTGTTGTAACACCCCAAAAATTTTAAATTTTTATTATTTTATGAGTATTATTGATATTCTAATTTTATTTAAATTTTAAAAAATTATTTAAGATTTTTTGGATTTTAAAAATTGGGTTCGATTTTTTGAAAATATAAACTTTGATGATTTTTAAAAATTTATTTAAAGACCACGTGACAAAACTAAAAATATATTTAGAGTCTACGAATTTTTCTGAGTTTTCTGTAATTTTTTTTGAAATTTTTGGACCTCGTTTTCGGTCCCGAGACAGAGTAAAAATTTAAAATTTTGTAGCTTGAATCGAACCGATCGAATCGAACCAAACCGGATCGGACTGATCGAATCGGACCGGCCTTTTCTTTTTCTTCCTTCTTCCTCCCTGCGCATCCCGACCCCTCTCCCTTTCTCTCTCTTTTTCTCTCTCCTCCCTTTGCAGTACGCCACCTCCTCGCCACCTCACCTCGGCACGACTCACTGCCCCCACCATCGGCCAGCCGAACGCTGAACAAATACTGGCGGAGCGACGCGCGCATGCAACCGTTCGACTTCCCAGCCAAAATCCGGCCGATCCGGCCACCAATTGGACCGGGTCTTGTGTCTAAATTCATCTACTCGTCGAGAGCTTCGCGACGACATAAATTTCGAATTTTTTTGACACCGCTTTTTGGTGGGTCTCACGGAACTTCGCAGTGTCTTTCCGAGCATTAAATGAGCTTAGAAAATTCTGAAAAATTTATGTGCTAACCCTCGTGTTGTGGGCTTCGTATATGTATCCTCAATTCGCGGAAATTCGACAGTTGACCGGATCTGTGAATTTCCAGCCAGACAAACCCGTTACCAGAAAAGTCTCCGAATTGGACCTAGGTTTTGGCTACCCCCCATTGTCAGACGTCCCGAGCGCGTCCCCAGAGTCGGAATCGGCAAAGGTAAACCCGAACCTTACTTTTTCGTAATTTTCTAGTGCTTAAATAGGATTAAAAATCCATAAAATATTCGTGGTAGCTCAGAAAATTATGATTCTTTTTGCAATAGCCTAGTAATATTGTTAAGGACCGCGGGGCAAAGTTTTAGAATTTTTAGAGCTTATTTGGGCAGTTTTTGCAAAAATGATCAATTACAAGGACTAAATTGAAATTTTACATACTGTGATGGATGACTGATTTGATGGGCCCAGGAGGGGCTGTGTGATGTGATTGAGTTGTGGATATATGGATTGTGAATACAGAAGTGTGTTTTGAGCCATTTTGCATGTTGGGTAGGTCCTAGGTATAGGGGAGACTTTGCCGGATTTTCGGCACGACTTAGGACGTATTTGGTCTTTTCATGATTTGTATTGAGTCAATTGTATTAAATAATTATAATGTAATTGTCGTGGTGAGCGATGACCTTCTTCCTCCGCCCAGCCGCCACAGTGACCGTTGTCAAGTCTGTGAGTAAAATATTAATTTTAATTGTAATTTCGATATTATTATATATTTAAACATGCCCATGCATCACTTATATGCATATATCTATGTAGATAAATCCTAGGCACGATTTATGTTGCATTCATAACTGTGAAAGTGTCATGTATGTTGTTGTGGTAATTTGGAGCAGTGTGCGTGCGTTGGCGTGCGTGTGATGTGGTGTGGACTATGGATAGGACGGGTAGTCACGGCTTGAGTTCTTCGCTGGGACCCGATCCTTCGGGGGTAGTCACGGCTTGAGTTCTTCGCTGGGACCCCCGATTTGGTTTATTAAGCGAAAGTCCGGCTTGAGTTCTTCGCTGGCACCAGGTTGGATTTAAGAGAGCTGTATAGGGGATCAGCTCCCATATATTATGATTGATATTATTGGGTGTGTGAGTGCTCTAAATTACCTTTTTGCTGTTATGATGTGAATTGTTGCTGATGTTGCATTTCACTCCACAGGGTGCATTAGTTTTAGATAGTTATAGAGATTATGGTTAAAATTGATATTTTACTCTCTGAGTCGAACGCTCACTCCTGTTCAATATTTTTCCAGGCCACAGGAGGATATTTTTGAAGTTAACCTGCTTTTCTCCATCGCAGGTCGTTTTCTCATGTTTGTGTAATTCTATAAACTTCTAGAAATTTCCGCATGTGTTAGAAATATTTAATTGATTCGGGTCTGTAATATAAATTGTCATGTGGACCTGTAAAATTACTATATGCATGTTTGATGGACTGGATGAGGGAGCTGAGCTCCCATTTATCTTTATGTTGATATGAGTATGTGGAGGGTGAGCTGAGCTCCCCAATTGATGATATATTTTGTTTACAGGTCGGGTGAGTCAAAAACTCCCCGTTGAAAGGTCCACTTTATGGCCGGACTCCGTCCGGTTGATTTATTGATATTGGGCCCAAATGGGCCTTAGAGTAGGATTAATGAATAGTTAGGCTTACTACGGGCATCGGGGGCTTTAGGCTGGCCTAGGTCCTAGTGCCGGTCCGGCCCATAGGTTGGGTCGTGACAATTATAATATATAATTATTAAATATAATTATCATTCATTATTATATTTTTTAATTTTTGATTTAAAAACATGATAAAATCAAGATTTATATTTATTTTAAAGAAAAATTAGAACCATTATCATTATCATTATTATTATTATTATTATTATTATTATTATTATTATTATTATTGAATAATTTATGGTCATAAATTAAAAAAAAAACTTAAGACCACTGATTTAAAAGCAGCTATCAATTTATTTAGCTAAAATTTATGATTAGTATCTTAAAGTTTTAATATTTTAAATAATAATATTAAAATTTTTCAATTAAAGAATAACATTTTTATTAATTAACAATAATCTAATGGCCCAATTAAATCTTATATAAATTTTCTCTATATTTGTCAATGAATAGTTGGTATTTTCTATCATTTGACACACCAAATTTTTTTTTTCTTACCAAGCATTTTCTCTTCATCACTTTTAAATCCTCTTTTAATTTGTTTTATTATTTATATTGATTTTTTTAAGAGTTATTAGTGTAAATCTTATTATTTTTTATTTTTATTTTACTTTTATCACTTTATTAAGCACAATAAAATTAAAATAAATTAATTTTTTTTAAAAAAATTAAATTGACATAAATTATGAATTAAATTAAAAAATTAAATAAAAATTATTATTATACCATAGGTTAATCTATATTTTATCTATAAAATTATCAAAATACATAATCTGTATTCTTTTATATAGTTAATGTATTTTTTTTTTTTAAAGTTGAAAGTTATCTTTCAAATTTTTACTATAAAGAGTTAGCAGTTACTTTTTTCTCATATTTTTGTTTACTTTTTTACATTGGATTATTTTCTGTTTTAGTTAAATAATTATACTTTTATACATAAAAATAAAATGACATAAAAAATCTAACTACAAGTAAGAATAATTAAAAATGTTAACTAAAGTCACATAATAATAATAATAATAATAATAATAATAATAATAATAATAATAATAATAATAATAATAATAATAATAATAATTTGGTCAATGAATTAAATATTAAAATAGTACAAGTTTGTAATATTATCATATTCAGTAGTAATTTAGTGTCACTTAATTTATTTGACCGATAACATTAGTAAATTTTAAATTATTTTTATAAATAAAATAACATTATTATATTTAAAATAAAATAATTACATAAATTATCATTAATTAATGCATAAAAAGAATTAAAACAAGCATTTTTTAAATAATTTTATCATAAATTAATTTAATATGTTATCATTAAAACAAAGGAAAATTTATTTAAATAAAATTAATTAAGTAAAAAATTTAAAAAATAATTTTATTAATAAAAATTTATTATTATTTAAATTATATATAATACTGATATTTCATTAGTTTTATATCAAATGCAGGTGAGTTAATGGTTCTACTTTGAATTTGGGCTTTTATGGCCCAGTAGTGTTATCTTTATTTTGCAAATGAAATTTTAAAATGCTTAATGTAAAATAGATGTTAATTTTAATAAATTATTTAATTTAAGTAACCATAATTAATAAATTAATGGCCCCTACTCTTTGTGGAGCGGGAACAGGGAAGCGATCCCTGATCCCCGCTCCCTACCTGCCTCCTATCTCGTCCTCCCTCCTCCATTACTGTGCAACTTTCTCCTTATTCTTTTCTTCTCTTAATCTCCCCATTTGCTGCTTGTTTCTCATCATTCAATTATCGGAAATCCAAAATCGTCCCACCGAGGGTAGTTGGGTTTGTCTCTGAAAATTGAGCAGCAAACATGAGACACTAATATAGCCATTGATGCCTTTTCATTTATTGATTTTGGATTAAATAGTTTAGATCAAGTGGAATCATAAATTATCCCCCTTTTGGTATACTTGAGAGAAAACTTGGGAATTTATGCTCATTAGTGATCAAATTGTTGTTTGGAAATATTTATTGTTGGTTTTTGCTTACAAGATAGTGCGTGTTTGATGTTTTTGTGCATTCAATGGTTGATTGAATGGTTACATTGTGGATCCGAGACCTACATTCTCTCCTATAATACATTTGGTTCTATCTATTTTCAAGATCCTTTTCCAGTTTTGGAAATGTAAGGAACGATTTACTTTGAAGAGATGTAGCCCATTAGGATTGGTTGTTTGCAAAAGCGAAGCTTATGTTGTTGGCGATAATGGAATGTTTACTTATGTCACTGGATGAATTGATTTACTAGAACTTGTTCTTTCATCAATAGATTTGCTAGTCCCCCATCTGGTGCTTTGCCTTCCCTTTTAAACATTTCTCATTACAACATCTTGTGAGAGATGGTATGTTCTTATATTTTGTACATTCATTCATTGTGTTTCTGTGGACATCTTAGAAAGTAAATGAATGCAGCCAAAAAGATTTCTGTGATTGTACTTCTCAAAAATTTAAAGCAGATTTCTGATTGTCAGCTTGTGATGTTTCCTAGTAGGTTTGAGAATTATAGTTTTGCAAGGATAAATTGTCTTCTCCTAGCAAGAGGACGATGATAGACTTCATGAAGTTGTAAGTTTCTCACTATTGTTTTATATGTATGTGTTAGATGATAAGTTGGGACAAATGACTTTGTTGAAATCATGAGCAATACCTTTCTTTGAGTTTTATAAACTCTGTATTTAACTATTTATATATATGAGAGGCACAAATTTAATCTTAAGGCAAAGTAATATCAATAGTGTTGGCTTAGTTTAAATTAATGTAGTTTTGACATAACTAAATTAGTCATGCACTATTAAGTTTTACAAGTTGAGCAAAACTGTTCAAATCTGGCAGGATGCAGGAGCATAAGGGGCATCATAATTAAAACTAGTAAATTGTAGAAGCGATGTTATGATTGGTTGCAAAAGATCATTGGTAGCATCATGGTTCAGAAAAATGAAGTGTAGAAATAGTTTTATGACCAGCTGCAAAAGAGCAATAGGGAGCATCATGGTCCGAACTAATAGAGTAAATGGTGGAAATAGTTCTAATTGGCATCAAAGAGCTTGAACTCAGTCTTTGGTAAGCTTCTGGTTTGATAAGCATAAATGATTTAGGTGAGATTATTGAATTGTACCACCAGGATCTAGTTTGGTGAGTGCCTTGCAACTTGGATAATTTATTTCCATATTTCTTGTTAGCACAAATTTTTTTAAGTTTATGATGAGGACATCATGATGGACATTGAGGCACTAGAATTTAAAGGAGTCATCACAAGAGCTAGAGCCAAAACATTACAAGCTATGGTGATTGACCATTCGGCCAAGAAAGAAGACACCATGAACAATTTGCCAAGGGTATTCCAAGCCAAGAAGCATGCTTCACAATGATGAACATACAAGTTCAAGGTGGTCCACATATAGTCGAATGCATTGGAGGCCACTTAGGAGAGTTGATGTGGCAGCATGGATGAGGTGGCAGCCAAGTTGGCGGTGACTTGGACACTTAGATGGTAGCCTTGGAGAGTCTTTCATGTCACCTTATTAACCATTATGCAGAATTATTGGTGTTGGTCTTTGTCCATTACTTTTGTATTTTTAGTAAAAGCTAAATTTCTAAATCTGACTATAAGACAAAGAATATTTTTTAGGAGATTGTGATCTAATTTGGGAGAGCTTTTTTTTTATGGTATTATAATTTAAACATTTATAGAAAAACTAAGGGAATTATCCAAGCCAAGCATGATTCATTGGGCAATGACCATGCTTGGCTGAAACCCACCTCTAAAGGGGGTATCTCTCTCATTTTGCTGTTAGATTTTGTGATTGTGTTTTCTTCCACCATTGTAGAGCAGCTTTAAGCTCTCAAACTTAAATTCTTATAAGGTTATGTTTTTTGCTAAGTTTCATCTAGAACTTAGATTTATTATAAGTTTGTCTCTTGTAGTATCTCAGGCTTATACTTGAGAAACTCTAGCATAAGTTGCTATTGCGTTTCAAGTGCTATTGATGCCTTGTAACCTGTACTTTCTTATTTCTAATGTTAATGAAAGTTTTTTTCTCCATTCAAAGTGTTGTCTATCTTGTTGGAAGTTGAGTTATTTGTGTATATATTGATGTGTTTGTGCTTGGGTGAGGGACGGTCCATCTTCTATGGCTGAAGGAGTTTGTGCTTCTCTTTAAAACATTCTGCCAAGGCTTGTATCAAGTGGTATCAGAGCTTTTGGCTCCTTCAACCAAGTAAGTGTCATCCTTTAGTATTCTTCATCTTCCTTTCTTTGTGTTCTTATGTCCTTTGAAGTTTTTGTTGGTGTTAGTTCCTGCCACTTTCTTGTTGTTGCTCTTTTTCTTGCTTCCTCTACAGAACTTCTTTAAAAACTCAAAGAACCAAGAACTCCAGCCAAGGTCTTCCTTTTAGTTCTTATTGTTTTTAAGGGTCAAAATATACTTGTCACACCTTTCTTGTTGTTTGATAGTGTGTTCATTCTACCTTACTACCTTTCTCTAACTACTTTGCCCTTTTGAGTTGTTGAACTTGAAAATTATTGAAAGTTTAAAGTTTGTGTATTTAGCAAGAAATATTGGATATTTGGACACTTGAGTGTGTGTTTAAAATTTTACCTTAGTGAATAAATAGAGGACCTAAGGACTAAAGTCCCAAATTTGACCTAATAGGCATCCTAAAAGAGAATTTTGGAAACCTAAGCAAACCAATCCAGAAATTGATGAAAATTTCTAGATCATCTAGACCATAATTAAAGAGAAATCTCATAAAATTTCAGACCAAAATTCCATTGTTGGGTGGGGAACTAAAATTTGGCCATAAATTAGACTTTTATTGGATTATCTAGCAAATCAACTCCAAACCTGAAATTTTATGAGACACCTAAATATGATGTGGGCAAGTTGCTGGTAAAATTTGGTGCCAAAATCCCACCATTTGAATTTTCAGGCAGAAGTGACCTCTTAAGTGTGTGGCGACTTCTTTTTTTTTGTGTTTTTATTGTTCGAACTCTAATTTGGTGTCTAACTTTTATTATATTCTAAGTGTCACATTTAATTTTCTTCATCCCATTTTGTTCCAAAATGTGCTTGAGTATTGCTTGAGAAAATTTGGGTTCAAAAGTGGAATTCGGTTCAAGGATACTTGAGTGGTAAAAGGCAAGTGAGTGTGAGGTCAAAAGAGGGTAAAAACATAATTCTAAGTGCCTAAACACTTGACAGGGTGAGCCATTTAACATTAACCAGATTTGAATTACAAGAACAAAATGTCTCAAGAAAGGGAATTAGAAGAGACTAATAGGGCAAGGGATGTTGGAGGTGATGAGTTAGAAATGCATACTGAAGTTGAGGGAAATAGGAGTGAAACCATGTATAGAAGGGCTGTGGCAAATAAATTTGAAAGAATGACCAATGTAATAAACAATGCAAAGATGCTTTGGAGAGACTCATAGTCGAATTGGTGAGGGATAGAAAGGAAAGAAGTAGGGAAAGAAGGGGTAGTGAAGAGAGAAATCAGAATAGGGAGAGACATGAGGGAGGCATGGGGAGATTAAACTTAGGTAGAAATGGGAGAGGCAGGAGAGAAAATGAGAGGGTGGAGCAACATGAACCAGAATCGGAGGTTGACCCAAATGAGGAGGATTGGGATGAGTATGAGGCTTAGGACCATGCTTATCACTAAGGGGGTAGAGGGTATAGATTACCTAGGAAGAGAGGCATAAGAGGGAGAAGAGGAGAAGGAATAATACATAGAGGAGATAAATAGAAAGGTAGGTCGAATAGCTACCAAAGAGGTAGAGATGACTATGAGAGGATAGACAACAATATTAGAAGTATCAAAATGAATATAACTACCTTCTATGGGAAGAATGATCCCGATGTATGTCTAGAGTGGGAAAGAGAGGTTGAATTGATCTTTGAGTGCCACAACTACTCGGAGGATAAGAAAGTCAAGTTGGTAGTCATGCAATTCAAGGACTATGCCATTGTGTGGTGGGATCAAGTTCAAACAAAAAAAAGGAGAAATGGGCTGAGATCAATCCAGACATGGGAGGAAATGAAAGAATTGCTAAGGGACAGATTTGTGCCTCCTCACTAGTTTAGGAAGTTACACTAAAGGCTTCAAAGATTGACTCAAGGATCCATGAGTGTGGAGGATTATCACAAGGCAATGGAAATAGCCATGATTAGGGCTAGTATTGAGGAGAGTGCATAAGCTACAATGGCAACATTTCATAGTGGATTAAATGCTAAAATTGCTAACATTGTGGAGTTGCATCACTATGACACCTTAAATGAGCTAGTGCAAATGGCTATGAAGGTGGAGAAACAAATAAAGAAGAAGCAGTTGGCTAAGTATGGGGGAGTTCCATATTCGATCACCAAGTCATCCTTGAAACCAAACCTAGACACAAAGTTAAGGGGGAGAAACCTACTCCTAACTGTTCTAAGAAGTGGAAGGGCAAAGATAAGAGTGAGGGGGAGGAGAAAGTCACCATTTCAGTAGCTTCTAATGCCACTCAAAGGAGTAGGGACATCAAGTGCTTTAAGTGTTTAGGGAATGGGCATATTGCTTCTCAATGCCCAAACAAAAAAGTGATGATCATGACTGATGATGGAGAGTTGAAAAGTGAAGAAAAGAGTGAAGAATTGTAAGCAGATGATAGTGATAATGATAGAGGATATGGGGTTGAAGGGCATGATGTAAGTGTTTTGGTGACTATGCGTATTTTGGCTACACAAGTAAGGATGAGGGAGATGAGGACTTGATGCAAAGGGAGAATATTTTTCACACTAGATATAACGTGAAGGATAAAAATTATAGTATGATCATAGATAGTGAGAATTGTTACAATGTGACTAGTGAGCTTATGGCGGAGAAATTAGGACTGCCTACGCTTAAACACCCTAAGCCATATGGGTTACAATGGCTAAACAATTGTGCAAAGGTGAAAGTCACTAAGCAAGTGGTGGTACAATTCTCCATAGGAAAGTGCAAGGATGAGGTGTATTGTGATGTTATCCCTATGCAAGCCACTTACTTGTTACTTGGGAGGTCATGGCTGTTTGATCTAGACACTACCCATAAAGGCTGAAGTAACACCATCTCATTTATCAAAGATGGCCAAAAGGTCAAACTGCTTCCATTGACCCCATCTCAAGTCCATCAAGACCAAATCAACAACTAAAAGTCCATGAGTAGAGCAAAGGAGATTGTGAGTGAAAATAAAGGAGAGGCCGAACCTAGTGGAGAGAAAAATGAGAGGAAAGAGTCTAAGAAGGAGAGACCAGGTTCGGGACAAAAGGAGAGCAAGGAGAGAAAAGTGAGTTTGTATGGAAAGGGGAGGAAAGTGAGAGAGAGTTTGTATTTGGGGAAACACATATTTTTGCTTATGTATTCTGAGTCATGCTTGACTCTTACTTTCCTTGACCCTTCTCTTCCTAGTGTTATTGTGTCTCTTTTGCAGGAATATGAAGACGTGTTTCCTGATGAGAAACCTCCTGGACTTCTCCCAATTAAGGGAATTGAGCATCAGATTGACTTTATTCTTAGAGCCATTATTTCCAATTGCCTTGCTTATAGGAGTAATCTAGAAGAGACCAAGGAATTGCAGAGGCAAGTGGAGGAGCTTCTAGCAAACGGTTACATGAGGGAGAGTATGAGCCCATGTGCAGTACCAGTGGTTCTAGTGCTAAAGAAGGATGGGACATACTAGATGTGTGTGGACTGCCATACAATCAACAAAATAACGGTAAAATATCGTCATTCTATTCTTAGGTTAGATGATATGCTTAATGAATTGCATGATAGTATTGTGTTTTCTAAGATTGACTTGAAAAGTGGTTACAACCAAATTAGAATAAAATTGGGTGATGAGTAAAAAAGTGCTTTTAAGACAAAGCATGATTTATATGAGTGGCTGGTTATGCTATTTGGTCTTATCAATGCCCCAAGCACATTTATGAGATTGATGAACCATGTTTTGAGAGCTTATATAGGAAAATTTATTATTGTATATTTTGATAATATACTTGTATATAGTAGGAGCATGGATGAGCATTTACAACACCTTAAGGCTATTTTTGATGTTTTGAGATAAGAAAAGTTGTATGCAAATGTTAAGAAGTGTTCTTTTTGCATGGATAAAGTAGTATTTCTAGTTTTTTTGTGCAGTGGTGTAGAAGTTAATGAAGAGAAAATAAGAGTGGTCGAAACCTAAGAATGCTAGTGAGGTGAGGAATTTTCATGGGCTAACAAGTTTTTATCGTAGGTTTGTATCTAACTTTAGTTCCATTGCTACCCCACTTAATGAATTAGTGAAAAAGAATGTGTCTTTTGTATGGGGAAAGAAACAAGAACATGCTTTTAATGAATTGAAAGCTAAGTTTTATTCGGCTCCTTTGCTAGTTTTACCTGATTGTGCTAAAACTTTTGAAATTGAATGTGATGCTTCTGGGAAAGGTATTGGTACTGTTCTTATGCAGAAAAAGAAAATAGTAGCATACTTCAGTGAGAAGCTTAGTAGTTCAGCACTCAATTATTCCACCTATGACAAGGAGCTCTATGCTTTGGTTCGTACTTTGGAGACTTGGCAACACTATCTTTGGCCAAAGAAGTTCATTATACATTCGGATCATCAAACTTTGAAGCACATCAAGGAGCAAGAAAAGTTGAGCAAGAGGCATGCAAGGTGGATGGAATTTATTGAGTCTTTTCTCTATGTCATCCAATACAAGCAAGGAAAGAAAAACATAATGGTTGATGCACTTTCAAAGAGGTATAACCTTCTTAACACTCTTGATTCTAAATTACTTGGTTTTAAGCACATAAAGGAATTGTATGAACATGACAAGGATTTTGGCTAAGTATATCTTGAATGTGAGCATGGTGCATTCCATAAATTCTTTAGGCATGATGGGTGCTTATTTAGAGAAAATAAGTTGTGTATGCCTAAGAGTTCAATTAGAGACTTGCTTGTTATTAAATCACATAGAGGTGGATTGATGGGTCATTTTGGTATTGCAAAGATATTAGACATCCTTAGGGAGCACTTCTTTTGGCCACACATGAGAAGAGATGTTGAAAGAGCGTATGCAAGGTGTGAGGCGTGTAAAAAGGCTAAATCAAGGGTGATGCCGAATGGCTTATACACCCCCCTACTCGTACCTAAGGCACCTTGGTTTGATATTTCCATGGACTTTGTATTAGGTTTGCCTAGGTCACAAAAGGGGCATGACTCTATTTTTATTGTGATAGATAGGTTCTCTAAGATGGCACACTTTATACCTTGTAGGAAATGTGATAATGCCACTTATGTAGCTAACCTATTCTTTAGGGAAGTGGTGCGCTTACATGGCATTTCTAGAACCATTGTAAGTGATAGAGATGCAAAATTTTTAAGTCACTTTTAGAAGCTGCTTTGGGAAAAGTTAGGAACTACGCTTTTGTTCTCTATTACTTGTCATCCTCAAATGGATTGACAAACTGAAGTAGTGAGTAGGACTTTGTCTACGCTATTGAGGGTTATGATTAAACAAAATTTGAAATCATGGGAGGATTGCATACCATTCATTGAGTTTGCATACAATAAGTTAATACATTCATATAGTGGTTTCTCACCTTTTGAATTAGTGTATGATTTTAATCCACTAACCCCTTTGGATTTGTTACCTTTATCTTTGAATAAGCTTACTATTGTAGATGGTGTAAAGAAGGCAGAAATGATCAAGAAGATGCATGAGCAAGCTAGGAGCAGAATTAAGGCTTAAAATGCCAAGTACGCATCCAAAGCAAATAAGGGCCAAAAACCTCTAACCTTTGAGAAGGGTGACCTTGTGTGGGTGCACTTAAGGAAAGGGCGATTTCCTAACCATAGGAAATCTAAATTACAACCAAGGAGTGATGGACCGTTTAGAGTGGAGGAGAAGATTAATGATAATGCTTACAAGATTGACCTACAAGGTAAATATGGTGCTATTAGTGACACTTTCAATGTTTTTGACTTATCTCATTTTCATGGTGCAGATTTAAATTCGAGGACGAATTCTTCTCAAGAAGGAGGAGATGATGAGGACATCATGGTGGACATTGAGGCACCAGAATTTGAAGGAGCCATCACAAGAGCTAGAGCCAAAACATTGTAAGCTATGGTGATTGACTATTCGGCCAAGGAAGAAGACACCATGAACAATTTGGCCTAGGGGATTCCAAGCCAAGAAGCATGTTTTACAATGATGAACATACATGTCCAAGGTAGTACACATATAGCCGAATACATTGGAGGCTATTTGGGTGTAACATCCAGAAAAAAAAAAAAAAAATTTGAATGATGGGATTTGGCGTGTGACAGTGGGTTTCCCACTGTCACAGCAGCCTTTTTAATTAAAAAAAAAAAAAATGGTTCAAAAACGGGAGGAGGAACTCCCCCCCCCCCTTTCTCTTCTCTCTCCTCTCCTTCCCTCTCTTCTTCTTCTTCCTTTCTTCGGCGACCGGCCGGCGACGTCCCAAGAAGTTCCCCACCGGGCCGGCGACCCTCCGGCGACGGCCAGACCACCAGAAACGGCGGCAAGAGAGGGAGAAGAGAGAGAAAACGCGCGCACTGAGGCGCCGCTTTCCGCGCGATTCCGCCGTCCGATTTCCAATCGAGGCGATTCCGGTGGCGTTGGAAAGCTTGTTCCGAGAGCTTTCTTTTGACACCAATTTTGAAGCAAATGGAGGTCGGATGAGTGAGATATGGAGGAGAGAAGTTTCGGGTTTTTCAAGCTTTTTCGTCAGATCTACGACGATCCGACCGTTGGATCGACGATCCGAGACCACATATGGACTGAGGAAGAGGAGAGGAACATGGTGGTATAATCAGATCTGGCAAATGTCGCTGGCGGCGGCCACCGTCTTGCGGTGGTTCCGTGATGGCTCCGTGGGCTATGGAGATAATTCAACTTCCAGAGGCCTCCTCATAAATTTTTGAAATTTTTGAGGCACAGATAAACTTCGGGTAAGACTATTTACATTATTTCGCTGTTTGTGGAGCATAAATACAGTGTTTCTTAAACAGGAAAAATTTGAGAAAAATTCTAAGAAAAATATATGATGAAAGTAAAATTATTTAGAGATATTCTATGGTGTTAGTTGAATTTTTGAGTGATTGTAGAATATTTTTGAGAAATATGAATGGATTTTAGTTCGATTTTTAGCATATGAGCATATAAGATTATTTGAAATTAAGATGTTTAAATTTTATATGATTGGTTGAAGCTTGAGGATGGAGGTTTAAATATGTGAATATTAAATTGGGTTGAATTAAGGATATGTTAGTTGTTGAAAACTTAGGAAATTGAGTAAAATTCTTGAATAAAATATTCATGGGTGATTAGAAAATTACAATTCATTTTGCAATAGCCTTATAATATTATTAAGGACATGGGGCAAAATTTTAGAATTTTTAGAGCTTGTTTGAGTGGATTTTTGAAAAATGTCAATTATAGGGACTAAAACGTAATTTTTAAGATTTTGAGTATTGTCTAATTTGGAGGGCCCAGGAGGGCCATGTGATATTGATGAGATGTGATTGTGGAAATTGAGAATTTAGAAGTGTTATTTGAGCCTTTTTGCAGGTTGGGTAGGTCCCAGGTATAGGGGAAATTCTGCCGGATTTCCGGCATGAATTAGGCTGTCTATTGCCTCTTTAGAGTTTTGTCTTAACTTAGTACTAATAAATTTATAATTTAATTATTAGGTGATCGAGGTCAGCTATTTTCCTGCATCCAGCAGCCACAATAGTCATCGATTATCGTGAGTAAAATATTAATTTTAATTGTAATTTCAATATTATTATATGTTCAAGCATGCCCATGCATCACTTATATGCATATATCTATGTAGATAAACTTTAGGCACGATTTATGTTGCATACATAACTGTGAAAGTGCCATGTATGTTGTTGCGGTAATTTGGAGCAGTGTGCGTGCGTTGGCGTGCGTGTGATGTGGTGTGGACTATGGATAGGACGGGTAGTCACGGCTTGAGTTCTTCGCTGGGACCCGATCCTTCGGGGGGTAGTACGGCTTGAGTTCTTCGCTGGGACCCCCGATTTGATTTATTAAGCGAAAGTCCGGCTTGAGTTCTTCGCTGGCACCAGGTTGGATTTAAGAGAGCTGTATAGGGGATCAGCTCCCATATATTATGATTGATATTACAGGGTGTGTGAGTGCTCCAAATTACCTTTTTGATGTTATGATGTGCAATTGTTGTTGATGTTGCATTTCACTCTACAGGGTGCATTAGCTTTAGATAGTTATAGAGATTATGGTTAAAATTGATATTTTACTCTCTGAGTCGAACGCTCACTCCTGTTCAACATATTTTTTTTCCAGGCTACAGAAGGAGACATTTTTTTTGAATAATCTGTCCCTTTTCTCTCAGGTTATGAAAAGATTACCTAATTGTATTATTATTCTCTAAATTTGTAATTTAGGACTCCGCATGTGCTAGTAGTAGCATTAAGCCTGTCAGGGACTGTATGAATTCAAGTTTCGTATTAATAAATGAAAAGAAAAAAAAAATTATGAGTTTTAAATGGTTATAAATGAGGTAACAGGGTTGAGCTGGGCTCCCCAAATTTTTGTTTCTGATAATTTCTGGGCTAAGTTGGCCCGAAATATGAGTATAACAGTTTAATTTAAATTATTTTATGTGTATATTGGGCCTAAATTGTGGGCCTGGTTATGGATTTGAGGAATAGTTAGGCTTACTACGGGCCTCGGGGGCTTTAAGCTGGCCCAGGTCCTAGTGCCGGTCCGGCCCATAGGTTGGGTCGTGACAAAGTTGGTATCAGAGTTTAGGCTCTAGATTCATGGGAAATAATATAATTGGGAGTGTAAAAGGAGTCTTGTTAGGATGTTACATGCGGAGTATAGGATTCTGTTTCGTCTTTTTCTGTAATTCTTTGTTTCTAGATTCTGCGTTATACATCGGGAAATATAAAAGTACCTCAGTTAGTGTCTTGATTTTCGTGGAGTACATAGAAATATGAAATAGATTTAGCAAACTTATTGAGGTCTGCCATGGAAACATGTATTCTAATAAATACTATATTTTTGTCAGTATGGGTTTAAATGGTGTGCCCATTTCGTGCAAGGCACGAGTACATAAAGGTGAGTTTTGAAAGTACAGTTGCCCTAGATAAGGATGAGGATACCACTGCTGGCAGTCGTCAATGGATGATCCAGTCAGAATAAGTTTATGATAATAGAAGATTCAAGAGAGATAAGAAATTAGGAGACCTAGTCTGTCAGGACGTATCGTAGTAACTATACAATGTTCTCGATGTCTGCTCTGTAAGCTGCAGATTACAGTACCGACATGAGATTATTGTGTAGAGCTGCGTGCATCCCCATGGTGCTCCATAATGAGAGTGTTTGCGGATGGCTTCTGTTTTGGTACAGTTATGCCAGAACAGAGTTTTATATCTGCAGAGGAGTTGGGAACTCCTGGTTAGGAGTCTAGAGTTAGAATATTGAAAGGTTACAGTTGGGAGATAACTTGAGTCTGTGACTCAGTTACCCTAGCATGAGCTACAGTTACAATAAGAATTGCCATCAGACCAGAGGTTTCGTATTAGTTGCAAAGTAAAGGTGACACCTATAGAGTGAGATTATCTAGTATTCAGTATGGAATTTTGGATGGTTTTTGCAGTATGATAAACATTTTGCTTAGAGCTTAGTGAGAATAGTATACCTTGTGTGTATTAGTATGGAATAAAGTACAACCCTACTACCTAGAGAAGGTCGAAATTATGAATTGATGATTTACAGAGCTATGATATGATAAAAGAGACATTAATTTGACATGGTTTTGGGAGAGGTGGTAAATGTAGTACCTTTGTTGCAGCAAGTTAGGGTATAGTCCTATCTTTTCAGAAGGGATCGAAAGTTATTACTAATAATGGTGACCAACAAAATAGTGCCCCAGATGGGACTGTAGAGTGTGGTAGAAAGTAGTTGGCTCGGGTATCCTACAGAGGATACAAGTTCTATTATAGGAATCATATATAATCAGATCACGATGGATGTAAATCCTTTGAATTGGATGACGGGTTTGGATGCCCGGAATTTTAAGTTTTGGCTAATTGAGTAAACATGGAAAAATAATAATAATAATAATAATAATAATAATAATAATAATAATAACAAATAAATAAAATTACTGCAGAATCAGTTCTCGAGGTAGTAAGGGTATTATGTAAACTAAAGGATAAGAATAGAAATCATAGGATAAAGGTATGACTGCAATTTCCTGAGTTCCTTTCTAACTTCATATTGTTCGAAATAATAGTATAATCTAATTATAATAGTGTTAAGAGTAATAATTTAGCAAAGATAAATCACAGAAGGCCAATGGATAGAGAAAGTACAAAATGAAAGTTCGGACAATTGATTGCAGATGCAATATAATCTAAATGCCAGTGAAAGTACTAGCTAGAGTGGTCAAAGGACCAAATCTGAGTAGCACAGATATGTGATAACGTGGTAGAGACTCTGAAAGATATAGTTAGCAAGTACAGCTGTCATGTTAAGAAGAAGAATGGAACCAGGGATAGAATAGCCAAGTTCTATTTTAGGTAAGACAAAAGAATTAAATGAAAGGAAAACCTGAAGGGCGCGTAATAAAAGGAACAAAGTTAAGATATAGGGTAGACTAAGTGTTATTCTTGGCAAGGAGAATGACAAGGATAGAGAACCCGAAATGGGACCATATTAGTGAGAATAGTGATGGAGGTATGGAATCTAGGAATGTGATACTCATAGCATGATGTAGTTGAGATTGTGACAGGGGCTAAAATATAGAGCTTGGAGTTACATGATTGGATCATACTTTATTTATTCCCTATTTCTAAAGTGAAGTGGATAGTAATGGGGCAAGAATATTTTAACTTGTTAACAGTATCAAGAAGATTAGGCGAGGAATACAATAATAATGAGCAAAAAGTAGAAGGTGTGCGATGATATTGCGGACTAT